>NC_141896.1:40313957-40370834 GCF_030686135.1 Camelina sativa
TTTTGGGAGTTTTCTTAGAGAAAGTAGTACCATAATAAACAAACTTTTTGGGAAAATCTTCACATGCTTGCCCATTCTTTATCTTTTTTTGGTTTGCTAGACTTGTTTGGTTTAGAAGAAAGGGCTTAGGACTTAGGATCTTGCGTTGTAAAGCCAAATCGATAACAGTTTACCTGACTTATATTATAATATTCTCCATTCTTTTAGTAATCTTAATAAGTCTCGATTTAGTAAATTGTTTACTGTTTCAGTTTTACATATTTACTAAACCTTTTTTCTTAGCTCTCTCATTGGAAGACAAGAGATCTTTATTCTCTATGAGTTTTCCATAAAAACAGAGAAACTGGTCTTGTCTTGGTTGCTTCACTTTGCCCTTTTTCTTGAAGGTTCTCTTTTATGTCCGCCCCTTGGAGTATCGGGCTTTGTTTTTGGAAGGATATTGTTCCTTGCCGTAATGTATATAACTCAACCGTATTGTTAAGATAATTGACTTAACCATTGTGCTACAGCCTACATATCGTGAATTTATTCTGTACTAGATGAGGATCCGCCCAATGTGCGGGTTAAAATTTTTATAATTAAATTAAATTTAATAAAAATATATTAAAATTGTTGTATGTTACTAATAAATTTTATTTCGTTATAATACATTGATTTATATCCATTTACAAATCTTTTATGTATGTTACTATTAAAAGTGTATTTTTTACATCTAAATATATTCTATGTTACAAATAAATTTTTTATCACCACCTAGAAAATGTGAATATGAAACACATTAAACCAACTACAATATTTTATTTTCACTTCTGTATAGTATTTTATTTATTAAAATTGTTGGCTCAAAAAAACATTGTGAATAAAAATTTATTACATAAAATTGTTGGCTCAAAAAACATTTTGAATAATATGACCACCATGGAGAAAAACCTCGGCTCAGCTCTCATCCCTTATGGAAAGAAACTTGGTTCTGCCTTCCTCAATTGGGGAGATAACCTTGCGTCCAATCTCCTTCACATCCCTTGGGGAGATAACCTTCTGTCCAACCTTCTCCACCATAGAGAAAACTTTGGCTCTGCCTTCCTCCTGTGTGGAGAGAACATGTTCACGTCTTTTTGCTATCTCAAAATGGGTTGCTCAACCAACCAATGAAGTAAAAAACTTTTTCTAATGTTACAAAATCTTTTGATAGTAACTAATATTAAATTTCTCAATGTATTTGTGATACTAACTATGCAGAAGTGAAAGTAAAATTACTGACTTATTGTGTTTATATATTGCATTATATACTAATCGATGATGTATTATCAAAATAATGTCTGACCACCATAGAGAAAACCTCGGTTCCGCCCTCATCCGTTTATGGAGAGAACCTTGTGTCAACCTCCTCTACCATGGAAAGAACCTTGGCTCCACCTTCCTCCTTCGGGGAGATAACCTTGCGTCCAACCTCCTCCACCTTGCTTCCTTGGAAGATAACCTTGTGTCCAACCATCACCACCATAGAGAGAACATCGGTTCTGCCCTCCTCCTATGTGGAGAGAAATGCTAACGTCTATTTGTTATCTCAAAATGGCTTGCTCTAACAACCAATGAAAGTAAAAACATTTTTCCAATATCACAAAATCTTTTTGATAGTAATTAATAATAAACTTCCCAATATATTTGTAGAAGTGTCCTTGACACACCTTGATGTAGCATCTGTCTTTGTAACCGCCTCAACCACCACCTTGATTAGTGAGCTTATGTCCACTCACGTACATGGGCCAACCTTCCTAAATGGGCCCTACATCTATTCCGGCCCGTGGATCCACTTATATTTGATGGCCGGTTTTGTTACGTTTGGGAGACTTTAAAAACTTGTTACCGATCCTACAAATCAACAAATTTCTGTGTTTTGTCCTCACTCGCACGGTTCTGACAATCACTTCCAGGGAGGTCACCCATCATGAAGTTTGACCGAAAAAATAATTGCATTTTGATGACATATGTGGCCAAATCAATTATTTTAAACCTTTTTTGTTAACAATGATTTATGTTTTTCCAATCTATCTATCTATGTTTGTTGTAAGATTGTGTTTATTAGGCTATTTTATCCATCTGTTAGATTGATGAGCTTCTACTCGTTATCTCTCTTTGGGATTGAATGAATAATGGTAATATCTATGTTTAAAAAAAAAGGGTTTATGACAAACCAATCAAGGTTGATAAATTAGAAGAAAATTAATTTGGTATAATTGAAGAAAAAATATAAAATTATAGGCATGGTAATATATGAATCCCAAATAATGAAAAGACAAAAATATAAATTAACTAAAATAATCTAAAAATACTATAATAAATTTTAAAAAACAGTATTAGAAAAGATGACGCATAATATAATCTTTTCTTTGGGCCAACATATTAACATTACCTATTCTAGTTGAAAAAAGGAGAAGTATGAGAAAATTTTGGGTTAAAAAAATTAGAATTTTGTTTCCTCCCATTAAAAAAATATTCCAATTAAACAAAGTTGAAAACAGTGTTTTGAATAAATTATTTAAATATGACCTATGTTTATATAGAAGTGAGTATTTTAAATTTAGATTTAATAAATAAATGTAAATTTTCCTTAATCGCTTTTTTCTATATTTTTTTAGAATTAATAACTTAAATTAAAAATATAATATTAGAATTTCGAATTTTATGAAATATATATATAGATATATATAAAATCTCTTTATAATTATTTAAAAAACTTTGTATTTTTTATAAATTCTGTAATTTTTGATAATTATCTTTTTACATTATTAATATTTTTAAAAACAAAATATTTTATTTTTATTGTAATCAAATTCTACCTATTAAATATTAATATTTACACATGTCAAAATCTTGTTAATGGCTAACTTTCAAAATCCAACTTTATAAAATAAGATTCCCAGTTGAAAAAGGAGAACGTATGACCAAAAATTTGGTTTAAAAAAATTAGAATTTTTTTCTCCCATTAAAAAATATTCCAATTAAACAAATTTGAAAGCAGTGTTTTGAATAAATTATTTAAATATATGACCTACGATTATATAGAGTGAGTATTTTTAAATTAAGATTTAATAATTAAATGTAAATTTTCCTTCATCCAGTTTTTATATTTTTTTATAATTAATAACTTAAAATTAAAAATATAATATTAGAATTTCCAATTTTATAATATATATATATATATATATATAATATATATATAATCTCCTTATAATTATTTAAAAAACTTTGTATTTTTTTATAAATTCTGTAATTTTTGATAATTATCTTTTTACATTATTATATTTTTTAAAAACAATTTTTTTTATATTTTTATTGTAATCAAATTTTACCTATTAAATATTAATATTTACACATGTCAAAATCTTGTTAATCGCTAACTTTCAAAATTTGTTAATGGCTAACTTTCAAAACCAACTTTATATAATAAGATATACAAACCGTAATGGGTCTGTTACAGGGTTAAGATCTGCAGGTGTCTATTATATTTTGATTACTCGATTTATTAGAGGTACTTACAAAAAGCATCAAATAATGTGATACTATCGAGGCTAAGTAAGAAGGCTAGTAGGGGTAGGCAATGAATTGGTTAAATTAGTTATGGTCTATATCACGGACCAACCAAAATTGAAAGGCTAACACGCATAATGACCTAATAGCGTATTAGAAAACGCAAAAAACGCAAACGGCGTAATCTTGTCCGTTGTAGTCTAAATTAATTTTAGATATATGTCTAAAATACAGAGAACATAGCCGACTAGATCATGTGCCATACAATGATGGGACAATTGCATTTTGTATATCATTATTTGGCCTTGAATGCAATACTAGATCTCATATTCGATATTTGAGAAAACATAACCACTAAGGGTACTGAAATTACAGTTGACTTCCTTACGACCAAACAAAAAACACAAGCCGAAATAATAAATATAATCCGGAGGAAGTCTGCATAGATTTCTTTAAGGTCGATTACAAATTAACGTCACTAGAAAACATAACAATTGGTCTACTCCTTAATTATAGTTTAAATTTTAATTAAAAATATTATAAAAATAATTTGATAAACTATTGACCAAGTAATAACCACATAGACTTCCTGCATTGGAATAAAATAAATTTACCTATAAACGAGTCAAATTAAGGGAGGAAAGACTGATTAGGTTAAAATTATATGATTTAGAGTTTTGCTTATGTAGACTTCTCTGTGGACTATTTGTGGTTGACTTTGTTATGCCATCAACTATTAACATTATATTAATACCGATAATTTAAACCAAACCATAGCTGAACCTAACTGAATGTGTATCGATTCCTTGATTTTAACCTAACCGGATAGTTTACCCATATATATACTTCTCTCTGTAAGTCAACCCTAATTTTTATGTGATCTCTCTCTCTCTCAAAATTCCTCTCTCAAAATTTCAATATTGTTGCTCTAGAAAATTCAGCCACATATACCCACAAAATATTTTGTGGCTTACAAAGATAATATGAAAACCTAGATTCTCTTTTATTTTATTGTCTCTCTCTCAAATATATCATGGCTCTCCAAAAAAAAAAAAATAGATCTAAAAACAGATGTGTCTCAACTCCAATCTATCATCTTTTTCTCTTTATTTTTTTCATTGAAGAAGTTCTGCAAATCTGACTCTACGAATCTCCCTCCAGCTTTGGCCTTTATTCATATTCAAATCTAATCCCAAGGTTTTGTTTTCATATCTACCTACCTAATCTAGGTTTTTAGTTTTATGTTGGTTGAATTTGGGTTCTATGAATTTGGGTTCTATATGAGTTTTCTTATTTGGATATGAGAATTGTTATTGGGTAGTCTGTTGGAAAAAGTTTAGTTCTTTCTATTTTGAGTTTGATTTTAACTTTTATTTGGATTGTTATGATTTAATTGCTTAAAGCAGATTTTTTTATAAAAGCTTGTTCTTGTCTTTAATTTTACAGGCGGAAGAGAAGATTAAACAGTAGGTGGTGGAGGCCAAGGTGGAAGCGATGGAGTGGCAATGGTGAAGAATGAAGAAGAGACGAAGAAGAAGCTGATTTTGTGTGCAGAGTCATTAGGATAGGTGATAGGTGATAAAAATGGTTTAGTTCCCAGGAAGAAGTCTTCCGGATAAGTCTTCAGCATAATCATTAAAAATATTAAATTGATTTGATTGATTTGCAGTTTAAAGTACGGTTTAGTTTCGAGGAAGAAGTCTTCCAAATAAGTCTTCAGCTAATTATTAAAAATATTAAATGATTTGATTGATTTGCAGTTTAAAGTACGGTTAGTTTCCGAGGAAGAAGTCTTCCTGATAAGTCTTCAGCATAATCATTAAAATATTAAATTGATTTGATTGATTTGCAGTTTAAAGTACGGTTTAGTTTCCGAGGAAGAAGTCTTCTGATAAGTCTTCAGCATAATCATTACAAATATTAAATGATTTGATTGATTTGCAGTTTAAAGTACAGCTTAGTTTCCGAGGAAGAAGTCTTCTTGATATGTCTTCAGCATAATCATTACAAATATTAAACCAACCAATAATCGGTTTCAGTTTCCCGTGCAGAAGTCTGCCAGAGAAGTCGCCGGCATAATAATTACAAGGTTGAAATTGATTTAATTGATTTGACGTTAGTTGGTAAAGAAGTCTGCAAGAGAAGTCAATTTCTTTATATTTTTCTGGTACTGTTTCAAATAAACTGGAATTGGTTTTCTAAAACCGAGATTATTATAATATTATAATTTTACTCAACTTAAAAACCACGAGAACAACTATAATTATATCTAATTCCGTCTTGCTCATATTCTTGTCATCAATCTATTCCTCTTACCTCTTCCACTTATCTCATCCGCTTATCAATAATGATTGATTTTCCCATTTCTTTTCGTGTTAAACTTAAATCTCCATCTTTGGATTGTCTCAATTGCAGAGGTGACAGTTTCCTTTGATAATAGCCAGAGAGTACATAGAAGAAACAGGTTTTGGGGGTCAGAGCAGAGACAACTTAATTATAGTTTTTAGTTTTTATTCTTCAGTCTGTTAATTTCCTTTTACTTAATTACAATTTTTAGTTTTTAGTTCCTTGTACTTAATGCTATGTAAAAGTAGTGCTTAGCCACTTGCTAAACATATTAATGAAAGTATATTGACTATTATTGTTCAGGTCGGTCAACAGTGCCTTACCTTATCTTCACCTTCTTCCCACAAAATGTGTTAAAAAGTTTCTTCTTTTTCACTTTTCCAAATACAAACAAAACCAAACAAACCAACCAATAATCGCTTTCTTCTAGAGTTGAAAAAGAGATAAGAACGCATAAAGAAAAGAAAAAAAAGATGATTAAAGACTTTTTCAATTCTACAACTTCACACAGAACTCAACACGTTGACTTCCAAAATAAGTCTAAGTTATGACCTAACCGCCTAATAAAACCAAAAACTTGATTTCTCATATGTATAATATATAATCATGTCAAAAACATATAGAAGCAAGTACATAACATATATCAAAGAATACAACAAGAAAATCTTAAAATTATTCACTAATTTGCAATAAATTGATTTTCAAATTATGACGACTTCATGTTGATGTCAACATTGTAGACATAAATTAGCCTCTATGAAGATACTTCCTTTCAAGTCTATTTTGTATGGTCTATTTTTGCAATTACAATTTAATAAAGCACACACCGTATGAAGTCTACTAGGATAGTTGACTTCTTTTGTTCTCTTCCTTTGTTAATTTTTTTGGTCAGTTTTGCAATTAAAAGCATATAACAGAGTAGACTTCTTGGAAAGTTTCAACAAGTTAACTTCGATTACAGTCTACTCTGGTTATTTTTTGCAATGACCAAACCATTGACTTTGTAGTAGACTTCTATCTAACAAGTAGACTTCATTTATCCGTCAACTAGAAAAATTTAACTTCCTTGTGGTTAGTTTTGCAATTGACCAAGTTTGACTTCGCCAATTAGACTACGTTCGAAGTCTCCACGAATGTTGACTCGTTTGCAGTATGTCGTGGTCATTTTTTGGGGTTGACCAACATTATAATTTTAACTAGTAGACTTCTTTTGCAGTCAACTAATTAATTTTATATCAATAATATTACGGTCAATGGTTTTGTATTTTGGTCAACTTCAAAAATAACCACTATAGAAGTCTACTATTTTATTATCCTGCGAAGACTTCGTCTGACAGTCTTAACTAAAAAGTCAAAAATTTGGTCAATTGCAAAAATACACCTTCGTAGACTGCAAACGAAGTATCCGTTAGAAATATTATAATGCAGTCTAAACCATATTTTTTTGTTTTCAAATGAAATTAAGGAGACTGAAATTTTAGTCTACGGGCTCGAAATTCGATAAATTTTAAATTGCAAAACTGACCACATAGGAAAATGACGGTTGAACTAACAAATGAAGTCTAATTTCGACAAAATCACAAGAAAATCACGAAATCTACCGGAAAATAACCTTACGGTGGTTGTTCGCAATGTCAAACACCGAGGACGTCGTCTTAAGTCACCACGGAAGAAACCCAATGCCAATTTAATCACTATCCAAGAATCATGATATATAACAAGATAAATGCACTTGCAAATTTTCTTGGATTAAAATGGAGAGGAGATGGAAGAAAATGAAGTTCTCATAGCATTGGGTGTTATTTAAGCTTACAAATTCAGGTTGTTGAAGCTTTAAGAGCTTCAAATTTGGTTGTTCATGGTTGTTAGAAAATTGATGGTGGTGACACAACCGTAAATAAAAAAAAGAAGATGAGGATATGAATGTAATAAACATTTTCGCAAGAAATTCAAATAAATCAGAAATAATGGCAATTTTGTGAATACAATAAATGGACAAGGATTTAATAGGGAGAAAGTGGCAAATGTTGGAGAGAGAAAAAGAGGAATCTAACATTGCAATTGACTCAAGTTAGGGGTCTAATTTTGCAAGTATCCCTACAATGATAAGTTAAAATGAGTATGAGTTTGATACCTAATCCTGGATTATCTAACATAACTCAAAACCTGTTTGGGCTCCTACCACAACATTGATGCAGTCAATTGAATCAATAACCAAAACTACGGAAACCAGATCACCTACGGTTCAATGATTGCAATGACTGAAATAATTTTAGATGCGTGTACTACTTAAAAAATCAAAGAACACCCGCCCGATGTGCGGGTTTAGAATTTTTAAAATAAAACAAAATTTAACAATTAAAATAAATATTTTTAGTAAGTAAAAACTATCTACAAAAATAAATTGATACACAGAGTTGTCCAATTTGATATTTGGTGTAAAAAGGTGCGACTTTGCGGTTTAGACTATTAATCATGTTTTCTTTGAATGCCCTTGCTCGTGTGAAGTTTGGGATTTATCTCCGACTCTGGTCTCGTTAGAAGGTTTTCCATATGAGTCGGTGTACTCGAATTTGGATTTTGTTTTCTAGAGGGGTGCCTCTCAACAGGGTGATCCTGATCAACTTCTTCACTTACCATGAATTTTATGGGTAATCTGGAAGCCCATAAATAAAAAAGTTTTTCAAGCTTTAGAGATCGAGGCAAAAGATATAATTGCTCAGGCTTTGGGTGATAAGTTAGCCTGGGAAAATACGTTCTCTTTTACGGCGGTCATGCCAGCTCCATCTCTGTCTTTGGATGTCCAGGTTTCTTCACCTAGTTGTCAGATTGATGGTTCTTGGAAAGCAACCAATGTGCATTCAAGATTGGGCTGGTGGTGCTGCGTTGGTGAGGAGCGAACCTTGTTTTTGGGGACCAAGTGTCTAAGACGGAGCCCCTCTCCCCTACATTCAGAGTTAGAAGCGTTGTTGTGGGTCATGGAGTGGATACATGCTACAGGAATTGCTTGTCAACATTTCGAGACTGATTATGCTGAGTTACTCACTATTGTGCAGTCCCTAAAGATTTGGCCGTCTTTCTCCAACCTGCTCGATGAGTTTAACTCGCTGGAGTCCTTCCCACTATTATATATCTCTTGGATCCCGCATGCGTCAAATACGAAGACAGATTGTCTTGCCCGTGCTTCGCGTTCTCTTATCTCTAAAGTTTCTTTTGTAAACCCTTTCCCTCTCCAGCTTGGCCAACTAATCGAGAAAATTCCATTTAATTTATTTTTTGGTTGAAAAAAAATGTAAATAGATAGAGTTTTAGTTAAAGAAAATAGTTGTAGATGAGTTCAAAGTTATTATATAAAATTAAATTTAACAAAGAATATTTATTTAACTATTTTCATAAGTAAAAACAATGTATAAAAGTAAAGAGATAAATTTTTAGTTACAGAAAATATACATTACCACTAAAAGTATATTTGTACACACAAATATATTTTACTGTTTAAATATACTCTTTAGTTTTTTCTACTACCAACAAATTTTCTTTATGAAACATTAATAACCTATTATATGTCTTTTCACTTTAACATTTTTATAGTTACAAAAACACATATGTTAATATTACATACTCCTATCTTATATATACAATAGCAGTCTTTTTGAATAAATTATTTGATTGGTGGAAAAAATATGAGACGATCTATTTTTGTTTTTATTACTTCAACCATCTTTTTCTTTATGTAAAGGCAAGTATTTACATTTTTTTAGAAACAGTCGCTAATTGTATATTTTCACAATCATTTTTTATCTTATATAAAAAGTAATTCTTTTTCTTGTAAAATTAGCAACCTAAAATTAAAATAAATAAACTATATTAGAATTTAGAATTCTATGATATATATATATATATATATATATAATTTCTTTATAATGATCTTTTTAAAATTTTAAAGCTGTTTAAATTTTATAATTTTTTTATAATTACCTTTTAATAATTAAAAACTGTTAATAGTTTTGTTTAGATTTGGAAGTTTACAAAGGTGTTTTTTTCTTAAAAGATTTCAAATAAAATTAAGTTTTCTTTTCTCTATTTTATTTATGTATAAAACCTTTTTATGGTAGGTTTTAAATTTTTACATTTTTTTTAATAAATTTAGAATTGACATGTGTCAACATCTGAATGATACAATTGACACGTTTCACAATCTTGTTAATGAGTAACTTTGACATCAAGCTTTCTATAATAAGATATGTAGGCATGTCAATTAGGGCAAAAGCCTGCGGGCTGGCCCGGCCCGGCCAAAGAAAATACCGGGCTCGGGCCTAAATCTATATGTCCAGAAAAAGTCGGGTCTTTCGGGTTCAGTCCGTTTGGGCTATAGGGTTTTTCGAGCTTAGCTCGACCGGGTTCGGGCCAACCCAAAAGCCCTTTAAAAAAATATATTTTACTTTTTTGTTAATATTTTTATTTGATTACAATATTTAATTAATGATTTATTGTAAACAAAGTTTAACACTCTAATCCTAGTTTTTATATTTACTTAATAACCTTGCTTAATACTTTTAAAATTTTTATCTATGATATTTATATGAATTATATATTGTTTTATTTGATTAAAGTATAAAATTTTATTTAGTTTTAAACTTTTTCTTTTAAACTAAGTTGGTTGTAGTGAATATAGATGAGTTATTAACACTTTGATTGATTTGTTTTACAGTGCATCTTTAAACACTCCTTTTTAAGACTTATAAATTTAAATTATTGATTTGTAAGATAAGCCCGAAGAGCCCTTTATCCATATTAGGGCCGGACTCGGCCTTTAAAATATAGGCTCGGAAATATTGCGGGTTGGACTGGGCCGGACCATCCCGACTGACACCCCTATGATGATGGTAAGCTTACTTGAAGTCTTCATCATCAAAGCAGTCCTCCACAAGAAACTTCTTCATAGATGAATTAGGTTCCCTTTTAAAAAGTTGTTGTAAGATTTAAAAGATCAAAGAACAATATGTAAGATTTAAAAGATCAAAGAACAATATAGTTAGCCAACAAGATCGGTTAGTGAACACACTAAATGCAAGACAACAAATTACAAACTAAGTAAATTTCAAGAGTTTGGTAAGTACACCTTGAGTCTCTTAAAACTCAAAATTTAACCAACTCGCCTTGATCCACTAGTAAAGGGAAAAAAGTCCTACCATCTGGGTTCGAGTAGCATTGGCTACGGGGGTTTGAAATTTAACATGGTTTCCCCCCACCCCAAGACATTAGTCTTATTCAGGCTCCTACCACAACGTTCATGCATTCAACTAAATCTACTGAATTTTCCATATATAAACATGGACGGTAACAAAAAGCATTGGCACTGTAGCAAAAATTTGACAAAGATTCTTTTTTTTCTATACCTAAATATCAGTTGAGTAAGAATGATGATAGTAAGCTTACTTGAAGTCTTCATCATCATTGCATTCCTTTTTTTTTCCAATGTTTCTTCCTCCACAAGAAATCTCACAAGCCCTTTGTTCAAGAACTGGCCTTTCCTCGGGATGGTTCCAGGTTTGGTCGTCGAAGTTCATCGAATATATGATTGGATGGTTGAGGCTCTTGAGGCCAGCGATCTAAATTTTTGTTTTCAAAGGAGCCTAGTTTATTGGAACAGACTCGTTACTCACGGCTGATCCAAGGAACATCCATCACAATCACATACTAAGTTCAAACTTTCCGAATTATCCTAAAGGACCTGAATTCAAGAAGATCTTTGATGTTTTTGGGAGATGGAATTGTAACTGCTGATTTGGAGTTATGGGAGGATCTCAGGAAGTCAAATCACACCCTTTTTCACCATAAAGATTTCCTTAAGCTCGCGGTGAGTAGCAATATAAGTAAGTTGAAGATGGGTCTTATTTCTTTGTTTGCCAGAGCTGTTAGAAAAAACATAATCTTAGACATGTGTTTAAGATATATATGATGTTTCAAAATATATGATGTTTTAACTAGAAAGCAGGCATATTAAGATATATCTATTTTTAAAAAATTAAACCAATCATAAATAAGAATGCATATTATAAATATTTTATAAAATATTAAATTAATATATAAAAGTTGCATATAAACTTGAAAACATTCTATATTATGGAAAAAAAAACATCTCTAAACATCTCATATTATGAAAGAGAGAGAGTATATGTTTGATATTTCCTCCATTTTAATGACTGGTTATGATCCAATGTCTCTATCCATTGAAATGCCGAAAGTTGAGTTTTCTGAAACTGTAGATCTCGGTGTAGAAGCGATCTTCTACAGACATCTCAAACAGATGGTTTTGTGGAAACTTCAAAAATGGATTGGGATTGGTCTTGAGAAGAAACTGAAAGCTTCGATGCTCACTGTCGATGAAATGCTTGCGGCGATCATATCTTTAAGAAGAGAGGAGATAAGTCGTGGGGAAAGAGAGACATCAATGGACGTGTTAACGTATAATATGAATGTGGACACCACCAAATATAAGCTCTTGAAACTGAGAGATGATAAGTTTATAAGAGATCTTGTTTTTAATCTGTTGAAAGCAGGAAGAGACACCTCAAGCTCAGCTCTCACTTGGTTCTTCTGGCTTCTTTCTATGCATCCCCAAGTTATGGACAAAATACGACGTGGGATCAACACAAAGTATGATCCAGCAGATCTAGAGAAGCTCGTATATGTACATGCTGCCTTGTCCGAAACTTTGAGACTCTACCCACCACCTCCCTTAATCACAAGTCACCTTCGGAGTCCGATGCATGTGCTTCCAAGAGGACACAAAGTTGAAGCGCATTCAATGATTCTAATTTCTATGTACGCACTGGGAGAATAAGATCTGTATGGGGAGAAGACGCATCAGATTTCAAACCAGAGAGGTGGATTTCAGACGAAGGAGGGATACGACATAAACCTTCATACAAGTTCCTTGCATTTAATTCCGGTCCAAGAACTTGCGTGGCTAAGCATTTGGCTCTCATGCAGATGAAGATGGTAGCTGTGGACATCATACGTAACTACGACCTTAATATCGTCGAAAGGTCAAAAGATCGAATCAGTTCCTTCTGTCATTCTCAGTAAGCATGGTCTTAAAGTCACGGTCAGTAAGAAGATATGACTCTGATATGCTCGCTTGGCTTCTATGCCTAACTATTACTATTCTCTTATTAATAAAAGCTTTGCTTGGTTTTTGGGTTTGTTTACCTATAATATATTTTGGATTGAGATAACTCTCCAGTTAAGGTTATTGTTCGATTCTACGGTTTTCTCTATTAAAGCGTGGCTTGTGGTGTTGTAAGAGATCACATACTGGCGGAGCTAGGAAATCACTTTATCAGGGTCAATTTTTTTTTAAAATGGTCAATAGTGTTATTAAATTTTTTTATATGAATCAATTGTGTTATTCTACCAGAGTCAGTTTGATTTTTCTTACACCATGGATAGCCATGAGTTTTTTTTCCTAATATTTCATTATAGTTGTCTTCGTTTTTGAGGTTGGATATACTTAATTTTTGAGGAAATTTGTGGAGATTTTGTTTTTATTTTTTAAAATTAAATGGTTTCTGTCTCAGATATGTCTCCAAAGACGCGATGTTATCTTCGTTTTCTTGAAGAAGTGACGAGGGAGAGAACTTCAAAGGAAAGAGATTTAGGGATTTTTACATGTAGAATTCAGATGGAAAGAGAAGAAACAAACACAACCGTGAGAGGTATATAGGAGGCGGCGCACTTCTCTGCAGCGTTTTATCAATTGCTATTGCCGGAACTTGGCCACCAATCAATCAATCGCCGAACAAGAGCTTTAATTTTTTTAATTAATCATTTAACAAACAAATATGGGAAATTAGCAGTAATGACTAACAAAAAAATTATAATTCACTGTCTAGCCATTATGAAAAGATAATATACTCTATATAATATATATTAATGACAATTATAGCCCCACTAGGTATTAACTGTTGCCACTCGCCCTTACTTTGTCTACGTATGTATTCTTCTTTATATATATGCTTACATATTTCTGCCATCTCTCATTTGGCAACAGTTTTTTCTTTTTTTCTTTACTTTTTCATATTTTGTAATAAATTTTCTTTTGAACAAACTATTTTAATTTCACAAACTCAGTTAAAACTATAGATTTTTTTTATGTTTATTATGATTTAAAGATATTAAGATGAGAAAATATAATTTATACACTAACTAAAACAACGAAAATATTTGTAATATATAGAATACAAAAACACTATATTCCATTTTTTAAAGTATATTTCTCAAGTTTCAAATTATTTACATTGCATACATACATTAATTCAAACTATAATTAGAAATATTCTAATTATATATTCTATTGTTTGATTGTCAGTATTTAACTCGGTTAATATGTAGGGTATATACGGTTAGTGTTTAATACAATTGTTTGGGTTGCCTATTTTGTGTTTTTAGGGTATAGTGTTTTTCTTTATTGTGCGTTTAATTCGGTTTGAGCTATCTATGTGGATTGCATATGTTGTATCTCTTACGGCATAACGTTTTTTGTGCGTTTAATTTAGTCGTTTGAGTTGTCTATTTTTATCTTTTATAGTTAGTATTTAACACGGTTGCTTGGTTTGCTTATGTTGTATCCCTTAGGGTTTAGCATTTTTCTTTGTTGTGAGTTTAATTCACGATTTGGGTTGTATGAATGTTCTATACCATTTTATAGTCATAGCATAATTCTTATTATAAACACTATTCATCATGTAAAATTTTCAACATCCAATTTTAAAAATTCAAGTTATGTCGAATGTAGAAAAAAAAATGTAACTTTTTGTGATAAATTTCAAAATTTTAATTAATTTTATTGTGAAGATAAATTAAAATAAAATGTAAAGGGGTATCATCTATTTATCCAAATAAATAAATATCTTCTACACTAACACTATTTGGTGACTGCGCGTGAACCTCACCATACCTTTCCCTTGTCTTTTTACCTCAGCTAATGGTTACTCACTTAATTTAGTTCATTATTTGGCTATTTTCTTTGTTACTTTTGTGTTTTGGTTATCAAACAAATTCGCCCAACAAATATCCTTTTTAATTAATTTATTTATTATAATTTGTTTTTCTTTTTGTCTTTTTTTGGGGAATAGCCATGGAAAACCACAGCATAAAATAGCTACAACGCTACAGAAACATATTTTTTTAGTGACTATTTGTGGCAATTAATGGGTATTAGACACAACGGAGTTTGTGATATTTCGTGACTACAGGCTACGATTTATTTGTGGCAAATTCATAGCTATAAAAGACACAAATTTGGTCGTGTAAATTTGTGGCTATCAGCCAAATATTTTATCGTGGTTAGTTTGTGGCAACAAAGCCACAAATAGCCAAGAATAAAAATAGCTACAAGCTTATAGACACTAATTTTTTTGTGGCTTTCCAATGCTATAGCCAACATAGCCACGAAATATGAGAGATAGATACTAAAAAATTTGTGGCTTTAGAAAGATTTTCTTGTAGTAAGCTATATACCTCACACAAGTCGATGTTTTGGGCAGACATGGAAACAAACAAGCATGGTTGGAGTGGAGTGGTAGAAACAGTCCTTGCAGACTTGCAGTTGTGGGGTTTGTCTGGTGGGAACTGAGAGAAAAGGTGAGAAAAACACTTAAAGCTATGACCTCGTCTAGAAATGTCAAACAGGCCTAAAGCCCGCGGGCCATGCCCAATATGTCACTTAGCGGGGCGGGCTTGGGCTTTAAAACTGATGCCCAAAAAAATTGCGGGTCTCGCGGATTCTACCCGTTTAGTTTGCGGGTTAGTCGGGTTTTGTCCGATTGAGACCACAGGTTTGCGGGTGGTCCGAAGAACATTTCGTCTTCTTCTCCTCTTCTTCGATTCTTTCAACCTGTGTCAATTCTTCTTACTTTCTCCATGAATTCAGAGATGTTTTTGATGAATCTGAGTGAAGACTGGTACCCTATTGCGAATTCATTCAGGTTTGTTGTTCTCTTTATTTATTTTTTTCTGTTTTTGGTTTTTACAATGTTGCGTTTATAGCGTTTGCTATTGCTTAATCTAGTTCATTAATCATGAGTCTAAAATTTGATCGAAGCTAGTCTAAAATTCTGCTGGATTGGTTTTGCTGCTATGATTTCAAGTTGTTTGTTTTTCTATGTGCAATTTCGAGTTATGAATTAACAACGGCTGCTTCCATCGTCTAACATTGATTTTGTTTGTGTGTGTGTGCATGTCAGTGTTGAGTTTATTGTCGATTCTGGAACCAACAATGCCGCACATCTCTCAACACCAAAAGGAACGAGAGAATCTTTGATGGTTTTAGTTTAGAGGAACCTTTTTTTGTGTTGATATGTGTATTTTTTGGATGGTACAGCTTCTTCATGTATCAAAGAATATTTTAGTGACATATATGTACGATAGATGTAAAAAACATATCGACTGAGGTTAAGCCTTTCTAGAATGCATTATTATATTTATGTCACAATTAGAGATATACATGTCACCCACAATCAGTCCCACAATATTATCTCTTGTGGAAAGTCAAGTTGTTTACAACACTATTTATTTTTAACTAGTCTATTGAATATTCTTCACTTGTGAGAGTCTTGTATCTAGCTATTATAAAAACTTTAACTAACTCGTTGTATTCATCAAAGATTTTAATCAATATACTCATAATACCTTTTTAAATTCTTTTTGCAAGATTGTTTAGACGGTTATGAACTTCATGAGCGGTATTAGAGATGTATAGTTGCACAAAACGAGGCATATATCTTGACTGGCAGTAGAGATCCAATTTTGTTAGAATTCTGATTTTAGATATGAAAAATAAAAATAAGAAAAAGAAAGGACCATTTTCTTAATGGATATTGTAATCAATTTTTCTTTTAATTGATGTAAAAATAAACATAAAGTTTTATGATGATAAGTTGTTCCGAAAGGATACCGACCATCATAGCAAGTCATCTAAGAAAGATATAGGTGTTCGACGACGTCACAGCAAAACAACTCGTCCCCTTTTAATATTTTTGACGAATGGTTTTCTAACGCTTGAATTTATACCATGATTGTTTTGTGGGTTTTCTCTCTTAAAGATCTTCTTTTTTGATCTATAACCAGTTTAATCTTGATTCTTGTCGACATTTAAATTTGATGGACTTGACTGCTTACAAATTTGAGCTATTTAGATCTTAATCTTATGTGGTAAATCCTGCAATATATATATTTTAGTTAGGTAAAAGTGTCTCAAATTTTGTAATACGATATAATAAAAGTTCTTTTCAATTTCTTGTTGTACAATTGTAACTTGAGAACTCTATATTTTATAAAACTATGTTAGATAATAAAAGTTTAAAACAAATACGATGTCTACTACTCCGAGATGTGGAAATAGATGGAGATATATGTGAAGCATTCTATGAATATTATAACCCTGTCTGAAGGACATTGAACCCATATCTGAAGCTTAAATCCAGAACCAGAGCCATATGAGGATCATTGTAAGCGTTTTCAGGTCTTTCACAAATTGTGTTTGTCTCTTTGGTATTCATGCTTTAGTATATAAAGTTTTATGAGAACCATATAGACGATTTTACGTGTGCATCGTTGAAGATCCCCTATAAACTTGCCTTAGTTAATCTGAAAATTAATTAATAAATTACATTATCTAGGAATCGAACCCTAGACCTTGGTGTAGAAGCACTATACAACCCTTGTTCAACCATTGTACCAAGGGGACTTCCACCAAATTTTGGACTTTATGGAGTACCTCTTATATAAATAGACCTTTAACAATTTCCATTTTTCTTTTTCTTTTTTTTTTTTGGTGGAAGAGAGGAGACCTATAATTTATTAAAAAAGCAAAAACCCAAGTTACATTCGAACACGACGTGGATACGCAGTTCCAGTCTAATCCGTTAACAGCTCAGCATTAAGAACATCCGGACAAACATCTAAAAATTTGAAGCCCAACGGTAAAGAAAAAGTATAGTTGGCTAAACCGTCCGCAAGACGGTTAGCTTCCCTATATATATGAGTAATACGGACCAGCCAGTCCCTAAAAATAAAGCCATAGCACAACCGTACTAGGAAGGACAAGGGATGAGAATCACTTATCCCTGTTGTGAGAAAACTAACAACAACCTCTGAGTCCACCTCCAACTCCACACATCGCATATTACACTCCCAATCCATACGAAGTCCATAATACACTCCCCACAATTCTGCTAACACCGCCGAACAGATCCCGATGTTAAAAGGAAAACCCCCGCACCAAACACCAGCATGATCTCGTAAGACCCCTCCTGCTGTCGCATAACCCGGGTTCCCTCTTGATGAACCATCAGTATTTTACTTAACCCAACCCGCATTCGGTCTACGCCAGGAGATCATTTGGTCCTCCCTGCGTACATCTGCTCTGATGTGATTCTTGATGCTCTGATACCACTTGATGTGATCCTCCCAAGGAATCGACGCTCTAAGGTAGGTAGACTGATAATCCTAGAACTCCGATGGCTCGCGAAGCTGGATGATAAGACATGAGATAAACTCGAAAATCCTTATGCCCCAAACTCTCTTAAAACAAACCAAACAAAGCAAGCCGGTGGAACTTTAGATAGAAGCTTCGCGGAGACAGATGACAAGGCGTGAGAAGAATCCCGAAAATCCTTGTGCCCTAGACTCTCTTATAACGACTCTTCAATCCTCAGCTAGTGAATGGAAACGTCAAGTGCGGCGGAATCACTTGATATACCAAAACTCTTTGATGTAACCCACCAAGGAGAACTCTTTGATGTAACCCACCAAGGAGAAAGAACTAGTTCCAGGAACAAAGAAGTTTTCCACTCTCAAATAAAAGATAAAAGATTTCTTGATTGAATGATTTTCTCAAATGAGATTACATGTGTTTATATAGGGATAGAAAACTTGGTCACAAAGCCAAGTATTGATTATTCTTGAAACTAAAAACATTAAAGATCCTAAGTTGAATGAAGACCAAACTCTTGGTGCATGTTTCCTTCCTCCAAAGTGACTTTTGGTGCATGTATCTCTTATTTTCGTCACTCTTCTTAGCCCACAAAATAAAGTGATTATTTTGGGCTTTCTTGGACTTGTATTAGGCTGAAAGTTGACTAGACTTGATAGACAACATCCCCACTAGAATTTCCCATGCTCACTTTGGCCATAAACTCTTGACTTGACCCATTATATGTTTCCTTTTTCTTCTTTCTCTTTGACTCTTTGATCCAACTTGCTGATGAGAAACAAAATTGGCTGTACCATTTCTTCCTCTTGGGATTAGTACAAACACCTCCTGGTTGCCAAACATAATTCTGGAAGCACCTAAACCAATTGGACCTAAAACTCTTCATGTGAAGAACTAGATTGACCTCATTTGGCAAATGAAGCGTAACTTTGTGGTTTGTTAGCCAAATCTTGTGTTCTTAGACTTGTTGGAAACACAAGAGATCCATTTAAATCCTTCAACTGATTTCGTGTCGAAATTGTTGCTGAACTGGTCTGTGCAATACAATGTTTGGCTCACACGTGAAACTGGGACTCAGATAGATCCGCTGACTTGAAATATCTATATCTTTCACATATGAACTGATATTAATGTGATTCCAATTCTCCATGGTTCTGGAATGGATCAAGATTCCATAAAACTTTGGTTCATAGCTTGAATCTGTCTGATTTGGTTGGAATCCTCCGTTGAATGCTCGTAGGTCCAAATCGCGTAGCCATGAGTTGACCTGATTTGTAACATAAATAACTCCTTCATACAAACTCTGATTGGACTGATTTCACTTCGATATATGCTCTAAGTGAGGTAAGAATGTATCCAAAATAGTAGTTTGGCTGGAATAATTGATCTTTGACTCCGTTTGTGTTGAACAAGGCTCAAGAGTCGTCTTGGATGGTTTCATGATCATATCATGCTCCTACATACCGCAAACTCTTATGAGCTTGAAAAACCTCATGGGCCTTGTCTTTAAGAAACTGTACTCTATCCCGACACTTCCCCTGCACCCCAAAGACATTACCGCATCTCCACTTCCAACCCCACCACACAACTGTCACAAATAAAGTTGCCCAAGGACAACCATAACTAACAGTCTGCAGACCCAGGTTAGTATAGAACCATTCCATTAAAGACATTGTGAAAAAGGATGCTCTCCATTGTCGAGGAACCAGCCTAGTCCACACACCTGACATAACAGGGCAGTTTCGGAGAACATGTAATAAAGACTCCTCTCCACTCTTGCAAACTTGGCAAGTCCCACTCTCACAAAGATGTCGTCGTTGACGCTCCATATTTGTCATCACCACTTGATGTAAACCCAGCCAGATAAATACCTTGATTCGCTCAGTAGCTACTACCCTCCAGAGACGATCATATAGAAACATTAAATTCGGCCTTAGCGTGTCATCCCGCATAAGAAACTGATATGCAGTGCGAACTGAGAATTTCCCCAGTGGATCCTCCCCCCAGGAGATCCTATCATGCCCAACAGACACATTATCAACCACCATCGCTGTCAGATGCAGTCGAATCTCCTCTGAAACATATGGGTCAATACCACTCCATTGCCACCTTGTGCTGATGTTCCACATATCACACACCCTCAACTCCTTGCAACCTGGTAACAACAACCCCGTAGTACTCTCACGAAGTGGGACAATCAACAACCATTTTTCCTCCCATAACCGAATACTCCTCCCATCACCCATGACCCAACTTATACATGGGCATATCACATCAGTGACACCCCGAAACCACACCTCGCCAGGTGGAGGACCATGTAGTCTTAGGGTTAGTCCAAGAACAATCACGAATGTTCGTTACCTTATACTTGCTCTGCAACACTCTGGCCCACAAACTAGTACAGTCATTCAACAATCTCCAACCCACTTTAGCCAACAGAGCTTTATTCATCAATCGTGTTGAGCGGATCCCTAGACCCCCTTCCTGCTTCGTCTTACAGACTTTACTTCAACCTAGTAAATGTTGTTTGCGCTTCTCAGAAGTTCCTCCCCACAAGAAAGAGCGTGATGCTTTATTTAAACCATCAAGAACAGACTTTGGAAGAGCAATAGTGCTCATAGCATGAACTGGAATTGAGGACAATACAACCTTAGTCAAAGTCACCCGTCCAGCTAGACTTAAGACTTGTACCCTCCAACCCGACAATCTCGATGACACCCTTGCCAGAATCTCCCTAAACGTATCTTTGTTAATCCTCTTGTGCAAAATTGGCATGCCAAGATACTTCCCCAAGTCACGTGTTGACTTGATGCCACTCGCATCCGTAATCAGTCTCTCCAAATCACGCGTTACATTACCAGAAGAGAAGATTTTGGACTTTTCAAGGCTCACTTCTGGCTCGACGCAGAGCAAAACCTCTCTAAGACTCCCTGAATCACCTGAATCTGAGCTACAGAAGCTTCAACAAAGAGAATGAGATCATCAACAAAACATATGTGTGAAAGTTGAGGCCCTCTCTGAGACAATTTGAAAGGCTTCCACTCTTTTGCACCAACAGCTCGGTCTATTTGGTGACATAACCTCTCCATACAAAGCACAAATAGATAGGGGGATAAAGGATCCCCTTGGCGAAGACCTCTTTGTGGTTTGAAAGAACTTGTTTTCTCACCATTCCATAACATAGTCATCGAAGGACCCGTCACACACTTCATAATCCACCTTATCCACTCCTCTGGTAGTCTTACGGCTCTAAGAGTATCTTCAAAAAAATCCCACCGAATACGATCATAAGCTTTTTCCAAATCAAGTTTTAACAACATCCACCCTTTTATACCTTTTTTACGCCTCATCGAGTGAACTGCCTCTTGGACAACCACAATATTGGCTGTACTCAACCTGCCAGAAATGAAACTTGACTGAGCCGGACCAATCAAGTTCAAGATCACCCGCTTCAAACGTATAACCATCGTCTTAGTGATGATCTTAAACAGAACGTTACACAAACTTATTGGTTGGAATTGGGCTATGTTCTCCGGCTTTTCCACCTTTGGAATCAGAGCCACTAAGACATCATTCAAGCCATTCGGTAATTGTCCTGTCTCAAAGAACTGAAGGACCAAACGGGACACAGACTCTCCCACAGTATCCCAACAATCTTGATAGAAAATATCCTGATAACCATCAGGCTCCGGGGCTTTAAACGCACCCATACTCCGTATTGAAGTCTCCACATCCGAGCCTACAAAAGGTGAAGTCAGAGCTATTAACTCACTATGAGCAAAACAAGGAAATCCCTGCGGAGGCAGAGTCTCAACAACATCTTCCACGTCCTCTGTAGAATAAAGGCGACTATAATAACTCACAGTCAAGTCCTCCAATTCTCCCATATCAGAGACCCAACGACCCATATCATCTTTCAACATTTCAACTTTATTCCTACGCCTGCGAATAACAGTAGAAGTGTGGCAAACATTTCTTCCTGCTCCAAAACCGCATCAAACTCTTTACTCAAGATATCTTCCTTACTCAAAAGATCATCAGTTTGAATCACTTCCAGAAGATCCTGCAGTACCTTGATCTCATTCACAAGTTTCTTTTTTGCGCTGATGTATATCTCCAAAAACCTCTTTGTTCCAGCGTTTTTAAAGTAAATCTCAACCCTTCTAGCGCCTGTAGAGTGGAGAGCTCACGATTCCAAGAGTTTAACAACAACTCTTTAAAACTCGAATGTTGTAACCAAGCTGCCTCAAAACGAAAAGGCCTCCTACTTGGATCATTTTTCAACTTCAGACTCAATTGGATATATAGAGGCACATGGTCAGAAGACAAGAAAGGGTGGTGAGACACTGAAGCCTCCTGCCATTTCAACCGTGTAGACGCAGAACAAAGCACCCTATCCAGTCTTTTGGCAAAATAATTCTCCCGCAAACGCCCTCGTCTCCATGTAAACCGATTATCCTTGAAACCCATGTCAATGAGAAACAAATCATTGATCCAGTCTCCGAAAACAAGTGAGTCAGCAGACAGTCTACCATTCCCACCATCTCTCTCATCCACCCGAACGATGGTGTTAAAGTCTCCACCAACAATGAGTGGATCTGTAATACCCTGTATTTCATCTCAAAGCAAACCCCAAAGACCACTTCGACGACTAACAGAAGGAGCAGTGTACACCGCGATAATGTGTAAAGTTTCCTCACCATCAACCAACTTAGCGTTAATAAACTGGTCGTACGAATTAACGATTGTCACATCACCTATTCCCGACCTCCATAACAACCACAACCCTCCACTTTGCCCAACCGGATCTACTCTAAAGGAATTTTCAAACCCCAAGCCTTGACAAATACGTCTCGCTCTATCACCACCCGCGTGAGTCTCAAACAGAGCAAGAACATCTGTACTAAACTTCTTCAGAATGTATCTAACTGACCGGCGAAAGTTGGGTTTATTTGCCCCCCGACAATTCCACAACAAAAAATTAATCATCTTTATAAAATTGATACCAAACATATGAATTACCGGGGCAGCCTGTTATGCATTTTCACTCTCCGCCATACCCGTCAACGGAGCATTCTCCACAACAATGTCCTGATGGTCAGTATCTTGTGGCAATCGACAGGAAACACCCACTCAATCCCTCCCGATAGCCCCACCATTATGTTGCCCCACCGCCGTCTCTCCGTCAGCGACAAATCCATCACCCAAGCGACAAGCCCCCGGACCCTCTGTCCGCAATCGCTTTCCAGAGGCAGACAACTCAACATCACCCTTACCCAGGCCAAAACTTAAACCCCGTGTAGACCTATTCTGTTTTGGTTTGGGCTTTGGCCCATTAAGCCTCAAAGCTTTTTTCTCCATCGTTTTGGATCCTTCGGCCCCTTTTTCCTGAAATACACCCTTAAATGCACCAGAGGTTTTTTCAAAATTACCTTCCCCTTATTGAGATTCGCCAAAGATATTTCATTTTCCTTATTGCCATACAACGAATCCCCAATTTCCCTTACTTCACACGATCCCACATCAATCTCCAAATTGCCAAATTTGTTAGAAATGGCAATATTCTCGAAAACCTTCCTAATCGGGATTTCCCGAGGATTGTGTCCTTGATTCCCATCCAGGTTTTTTTGAACGGCCAGCGGTTTAGCAACTCTCCCTCGGTGACGAACCGCCGTGAAACCATCCTGCGTCGGTCTACTCCCACTTGATTCTGCACCCACCGGCTTTGACACCGCAACCAACCCTCTCTCTTGAACCGTCTGGGGACATGTATGAATCAAGTGACCATATAGTCCGCACTTAGAACAAATATTAGTGAGACCCTCATATGATACATAGTACCGCTCCCCGTTTACCAGCACCGTACCTTTCAAAGGTCATCTCAAATCCACCTCCACACAAACCCTCGCAAACCGAGCCCTCTCAAAGGTTAGGGTTGTCAAATCCACCTTGACTGGCTTCCCCAAACCCTTTACAATAGCCACCAAAATCGAACGATGGTAAAAACTCAATGGGAGATTTGATAGCCTAACCCACACTGAAGTCGTGGTCATCTCATCCATTAGTGGATCAAACTCCGGTGACCAAGTCTGCATGAGAAGGTAATTCTCAAACACCCTCCATGGACCTCCCGTGAGAGCTGCCATGTATTCCTCTTCCTTCTCAAAACAGATCATAAAAAACTAACGCGGGAGATCCATAACAGAAATCGCCCCAACTGGCTTCCACATCTCTCGCAACCTCTTACTTAACACAGCTACCGAAATCACTCTCCCTAGATCCTTAACAATCATACACTCCTGCCACAGACTATGCATGACCGCCAACACCTCATACCCAATCGTAACCACTGGTTCCCCATCTTCCCCATTTGGAAACGCCAATGACAAGTCACAAACTTGTCATCCAATAGATCCTCTGGATTGGGCATCCCGCCGGGACTACCACCAATGACCTTGTTCACCCACACCTTCTGACCATCGGGAGGGTCTCCTGGTGGACGACCCCCATCACCCACCTCCATCACCCACCTCCATCATCATCGCATCTTGCTCGCTCGGGTTCATAACCCTAAAATCTCCCGCACTCATCTTTTTTCTAATTTTTCTATAGTCCAAGCAAAGTGTTTATGTGTGGAACTGTCAACAATTTCCATTTTTATTTATTGCGTTAGGTAAAATTTTTTTCTTTTTTTGAAGTACAATGTTCCTTTTTATATCATAACTAGTATTATACCTGGTGCTATGCACCGAAATTATATCTTAATTACATTACAAATTTTACAAAAATAAAAAAAAACTGTATAAATTTTTTATTATTATGGTTAACAAACCCAATTTACAGTTACATGGCACACATTAACTAAATTATAATATGTCACAAATAGAGTTGTACACAAAGATTAGTGATAGCAAAAGAAAATTCTTAAAGATGCCATAAATTGTTGACTTAGTAAATATGATGTTAAGGTAGAGAAGATAAATTAAAGATATGAAGATATATAATTTATTTCTTATTTGGTTGTATCATAGAAACAATTTACCTACAATAAAAAAAAAGGAAAATGTTCTTTACCTAAAACATGGTGTACTTAAAGATCATTTGGCACCAAATTTTTGGAATTGACGTTCTACTTTCACAAATGCCTCAAAGATGAAGATTTGACTTTCTCAAAAATGGCTTTTCTCTCTATTTTTTACTGATAATTTGAGAAGGATCAATGAAGAAATTAAAAAATGGAATAGAGAACTGATATTGGAGAAGAAGAGAGATTAAAAAAAAAAATAGTGAGAATGGTATTCTTTCTCCCATAGAACGTAGCAGTAAAAGGAAAACTATCACTTTTTTTATCAATTAACTTTCTTTTTCTTAATTTAGTTTCTGCTTAATTTTGATAAACTTGCCCACATGTCGGTATTAATTGATCAACTAACTTATTTTTAGTTGAATAGATATGTAATTTGTTTTGTTTTTCTTTCTTTACCACAATTTTACTTTTATTTATTTTATTTTTTGAAAAATAATTTGTTTTCTCGTTAGCTGGATTTTAGGAATTTGTTTTAATTATGTAGTTTTGCTTTTTTTTTTCTCCACGATATTTTTTTGTTTAACGATTGTTTGTAAAAATAATGTTTTTTGCTGATGTGTCAAATAAATATTGGTAGAGTGACTTGTGCTTTATAGTATAAAGGATTTTAAGGCTTTCTTTTGCTCTATTTTATAATATTTTCTCCAATTTTTACGTCCAATTTCTATTAATATAACAATTTATGACTATTTGAACTATGCAGTATATTTTTCTATTGGTTGAAATTTTATAAATGACATAATATTTATTGTTTATTAATCTTTGTGTTTTTACCTTAAAACTTTTATAGGACTAGAAGTACTATTTAAATATCTATATCATCATAATAAACCATATTTTAAGTTTAATTATACATTTCATCTTAATGCATATAACTAAATATTTTATACCAGACACAATTAATACATTATATCAAATATGTATCTTAGTTAGAATCATAAATACAAATAAAAATTAACAAAATACAATTCACAACAAAAACTGAATCAACATTATTTAAGATGTATTTGTTATGTTGTTATCTCATAAGTACTAATTTTACCTCGTGTTATAATCAATTTTAAATGAGTGAAATTTATAAAATAAAAACAAAGAGACATTCTCATCAAATAACTGAAGATTCATTCCTATAAATTATAATTTATTTCGAATTATCTTATGTTTTAACATATGCATTACAAAAATACATGTGTTGAAATTATAAAATCAAATATATTGATTTTGTTAGTTTTCATTTTTGATTTAGAAATATTTTTTTTAAAATATAAACATGTAAAATTCTGTAGATATAATTAAGTTGTCCTACTACGTTTATAAAAAAAAAAAAATTGACATGTGTCAACATCTGAATGATACAATTGACCCGTGTCACGATCTTGTTAATTAGTAATTTTGTCATCGAACTTTATATAATAAGATTATAAAATTATTATTCTAGTGTATTTTTAGGATATATAAGAAGAAAAATAGATTTATTTTGTTTTTTATACATGTCGTAATCTGAGATGATCATGTTAACAATTTGTCTCGATCATGTTAGATTCTTTGTTTTTTTTGTTTTTACACATGTTGTAAATTTTATATCAATAAGTTAACACTGGTGATCATGTTAGATAGTTTATTTTTTAGAAAACAATTAACTTTACAAATGTATTAATTCAGATAAATAATGTGACATGTATATTTTGTTAATGACAATTTCTATTAATATAACAATTTATGACTATTTGAACTATGCAGTATATTTTTTTATTGGTTGAAATTTTATAAATGACATAATATTTATTGTTTATTAATCTTTGTGTTTTTACCTTAAAACTTTTATAGGACTAGAAGTACTATTTAAATATCTATATCATCATAATAAACCATATTTTAAGTTTAATTATACATTTCATCTTAATGCATATAACTAAATATTTTATACCAGACACAATTAATACATTATATCAAATCTGTATCTTAGTTAGAATCATAAATACAAATAAAAATTAACAAAATACAATTCACAACAAAAACTGAATCAACATTATTTAAGATGTATTTGTTATGTTGTTATCTCATAAGTACTAATTTTACCTCGTGTCATAATCAATTTTAAATGAGTGAAATTTATAAAATAAAACAAAGAGACATTCTCATCAAATAACTGAAGATTCATTCCTATAAATTATAATTTATTTCGAATTATCTTATGTTTTAACATATGCATTACAAAAATACATGTGTTGAAATTATAAAATCAAATATATTGATTTTGTTAGTTTTCATTTTTGATTTAGAAAATAATTTTTTTTAAATATAAACATGTAAAATTCTGTAGATATAATTAAGTTGTCCTACTACGTTTATAAAAAAAAAAATTGACATGTGTCAACATCTGAATGATACAATTGACCCGTGTCACGATCTTGTTAATTAGTAATTTTGTCATCGAACTTTATATAATAAGATTATAAAATTATTATTCTAGTGTATTTTTAAGATATATAAGAAGAAAAATAGATTTATTTTGTTTTTTATACATGTCGTAATCTGAGATGATCATGTTAACAATTTGTCTCGATCATGTTAGATTCTTTGTTTTTTTTTTTGTTTTTACAAATGTTGTAAATTTTATATCAATAAGTTAACACTGGTGATCATGTTAGATAGTTTATTTTTTAGAAAACAATTAACTTTACAAATGTATTAATTCAGATAAATAATGTGACATGTATATTTTGTTAATGACAATTTCTATTAATATAACAATTTATGACTATTTGAACTATGCAGTATATTTTTCTATTGGTTGAAATTTTATAAATGACATAATATTTATTGTTTATTAATCTTTGTGTTTTTACCTTAAAACTTTTATAGGACTAGAAGTACTATTTAAATATCTATATCATCATAATAAACCATATTTTAAGTTTAATTATACATTTCATCTTAATGCATATAACTAAATATTTTATACCAGACACAATTAATACATTATATCAAATCTGTATCTTAGTTAGAATCATAAATACAAATAAAAATTAACAAAATACAATTCACAACAAAAACTGAATCAACATTATTTAAGATGTATTTGTTATGTTGTTATCTCATAAGTACTAATTTTACCTCGTGTCATAATCAATTTTAAATGAGTGAAATTTATAAAATAAAAACAAAGAGACATTCTCATCAAATAACTGAAGATTCATTCCTATAAATTATAATTTATTTCGAATTATCTTATGTTTTAACATATGCATTACAAAAATACATGTGTTGAAATTATAAAATCAAATATATTGATTTTGTTAGTTTTCATTTTTGATTTAGAAAATAATTTTTTTTAAATATAAACATGTAAAATTCTGTAGATATAATTAAGTTGTCCTACTACGTTTATAAAAAAAAAAATTGACATGTGTCAACATCTGAATGATACAATTGACCCGTGTCACGATCTTGTTAATTAGTAATTTTGTCATCGAACTTTATATAATAAGATTATAAAATTATTATTCTAGTGTATTTTTTAAGATATATAAGAAGAAAAATAGATTTATTTTGTTTTTTATACATGTCGTAATCTGAGATGATCATGTTAACAATTTGTCTCGATCATGTTAGATTCTTTGTTTTTTTTTTTGTTTTTACAAATGTTGTAAATTTTATATCAATAAGTTAACACTGGTGATCATGTTAGATAGTTTATTTTTTAGAAAACAATTAACTTTACAAATGTATTAATTCAGATAAATAATGTGACATGTATATTTTGTTAATGACAATTTCTATTAATATAACAATTTATGACTATTTGAACTATGCAGTATATTTTTCTATTGGTTGAAATTTTATAAATGACATAATATTTATTGTTTATTAATCTTTGTGTTTTTACCTTAAAACTTTTATAGGACTAGAAGTACTATTTAAATATCTATATCATCATAATAAACCATATTTTAAGTTTAATTATACATTTCATCTTAATGCATATAACTAAATATTTTATACCAGACACAATTAATACATTATATCAAATCTGTATCTTAGTTAGAATCATAAATACAAATAAAAATTAACAAAATACGATTCACAACAAAAACTGAATCAACATTATTTAAGATGTATTTGTTATGTTGTTATCTCATAAGTACTAATTTTACCTCGTGTCATAATCAATTTTAAATGAGTGAAATTTATAAAATAAAAACAAAGAGACATTCTCATCAAATAACTGAAGATTCATTTCTATAAATTATAATTTATTTCGAATTATCTTATGTTTTAACATATGCATTACAAAAATACATGTGTTGAAATTATAAAATCAAATAAAAAACTAAATTTTATATAATAAATTATCTTTATTTTCTAAGTGTTTAATGAAT
Source organism: Camelina sativa (assembly GCF_030686135.1). Classification (NCBI taxonomy): domain Eukaryota; kingdom Viridiplantae; phylum Streptophyta; class Magnoliopsida; order Brassicales; family Brassicaceae; genus Camelina; species Camelina sativa. The sequence continues at coordinate 40,343,803 of NC_141896.1, forward strand.
TAAATTTAACAAATAGTATCTCTACATTAAACTTAATATATAAAAATAAAATAAAAACATTTTTATTTCAAATAAATATATAAAATAACTTTTTTGCGAACAGAAAAAATATTACATTCTTATTTGTTTGTAATGTTGTAAGAGCATGTATCACACATGACAAATTTGATGGATCTGGTGTCCATAGCGGTTACCTGGAGGCTTGAATCAAAGTATTATTATCTGAAAGATATATATACCAACTCTTACTATTTTATTATTTTTTATTTCTAAATGCATGCTGAGAAACTAGTTAAAAGTCTCCCAATGTAAATGCGATGCTTGGCAAATACTTACTGGCCAATCATGATCATGGATGTAAGCGCCAGCAAGTGTTTGACGTCGGTCCAACACTAACTAAAAGATTTATATACCATACAAGACTGTGTATGATAGTATGAGGGCATTAATAGTACCTATACTTTTTGTTTTTAGTAATATTCCTCTCACCACCACAAATTATATTCTTGGTAGTTGGTGGTACGTACACAGTTACCAGCCGCTCCTTAAGTAGGTAGCGAGTGTACGCTGTTTGTAAAAGAGTCTAAGGACCATTTGAAGTAAAACGTAACTCGCAAAGTTTTTGTAACTGTCTTGATATGATGATGCACCCGAATATTATTTAGGTAAGACGTAATATATCAAATCAGTGTTGTATAATAATCGACGTAACTGTCTGTCATATATGAAGCAATATAAAGCAAGCGGAATAAAAAAGAACATTTTTTTTTTGTCGTTATTAATTAACTTAGATTAACACGTTACACATCTTAACTCATGTCATTTTGTTTTGATTAACAATTTTATAAAAGAGATTATTCAAATTTGTGAATATGAAAATATCAGAGATTAAAAATAGAGGGGAGACAAGTATATGATAAACAGATGGGAGATATATGAATATGAAAAGATCAGAGATGCGATGGTGGGAGTTGAAGAGGCTGGAAATCATGGCGGAGAGCAGCTTCCCAGATGGCATGGAGACGGAAAAAGTTGCAAGTATTACCGCAGTCATGCTCCTCCCAACCCTCAAGGGCATGCACTACGCCTCCTATTCTCCATGCACTCATCACCCTCCTTCCCAGCCAGTTCTGGAATAAACCATTCATTCGCTATTATGCACATATTCGAATATGTAATCCATCAACTTATATTACAAGAGTAACACATATTCGAATATGTATTCTATCAACTTATAATACAAGAGTAACACATATTCGAATATGTAGTCTAAACCGACTTAGATTTCCTTGAAAACAAGGGATTTGTCGTCGGTTTGTAAACCAACTATGCTTCTCCATAGATGATTTTTGTTTTTCAAACGTAAAAGTGAATGTCGTTTGTTAATAATGATGTCTACTCCACGTCACACCTCATTACTACGTTTTTCAAACTGATGCTTTTTGGTTTAAAAATGGGTTTAGTATCGACGTCAAGGTCAAAGTCTAGCACGGTACTTTTTGTAGTGTTCTAAGCTATATACCTCACACGAGTCGATGTTTGGGCACACTTGGGAACAAGCATAGCTGGAGTGGAGTGGTAGAAACAGTCCTTGCGGAGTTTATCCGGTGGGAACTGTGAAAAGGGAATGAAGAGGGTTCCTTCTTTTGCCTTCATCTGTTCTTCTTTCCCTAGTCCATCCCCCACCAACCATACCGTTGAGGAGTAACAGTTATTGCTTGATAACAAAACAAGATTCTCGTCGGCCCCAGATTTGATGAGTTTGGTGTATTCCTCCTCGCGTAACACAACCACCTATACATACACACACATTAATTGTTGTTTGACATGAGAAGCTGATCAGTGGATTCTGTTTTCACAAATATTCAAAGTATACCTTAATGCCTTTTTGAGATAGAGAAAAGACAATGGCTGAAGCAATCTTGGTGATATTGCCTCTAAAGACAACTTCCGTGGTCCCCTTTGGAATGCTGTTAACCACCACCGCAGCTGCCATGCTGCTTCCATCTACTAGCCTTATTTTCAAATTTGGATGCTTTTGCACGTACAATTCTCCATACCCGTTTAGCTCCTCCGTCTCGTTAATCATGAGTTAATTAGTCACTTATCCGAGATAGTAATTTATATATATAAAAGATGACTCTGAAGTAATAAATGAACTTACAGTGTTCATCAGGCCGAGACTCATTACTTTCACACCCTTCTCATCTGCTTCAATGATAGCTGCTTCAATGATATTGTTTATGGACCTATGGTGGCGCTGTGATTTATACTGCCGCCACGTGTTTATGTGGAAAAATTAGTATAAAAGTTTAATAAAGGTTATTTTGTGTAAATTACAGTGTTATTTATTTGCGACGTATAAGGTTATTAAAAATGCTTACGTGAAATTCAAACTTGGGAAGGAGGTGAGAGTGAAGGATGAGGTTGCGGACACGATTTCGCTCAAAGACAAAGGTGCATGAGGAGACAGCGAAGGTGAGGAAGAAGGAGAAGAGAAGGGTGAAGGGCCACATGGAGTAGGTGAGGTACCATGGGGATCGAGACCACAAGGGGCGAGAGGAGAAGGACGAGAAGCCAAGGCGCATTTGGTAGATGGAGTCGCGTGTAGTGAGGTGAGTGAGGTGGATGACGTCAGGTGATTCCTCCTTTCTCTGCAAAGAATTTTCGTATAAGGATTCGCTGCACTTGTCGGTCGTCCCGTAGATGTAGTCGTAGATGGGCATGAACAGAGAGTAGTTGGTCCTGAACTGAGTATGGTGGAGCGAGTGGAACCTTGAACATATTTGATGTCCATGTTATGTACTTATATATATGAACTGAAATCTTAATAGTGTAAGTATATATCGTGTTAACGTACGAGGGGTGTAGCAGAGGAACTTGAGGGGAGGAAAGAGGTGGAAGAGACGTTTAGGGAAACACTCAAAGTTGCAATGTCCCAAGTTGTTCATGAAGTCTATATATGTCATGTATGCAACGACGGAAAATATGGAGAGGATCCCACAAAGGGACGCCGCTACTAGGGGTATGGCGAAGAGTATTGTGTAGGCGATGTGCTCGGCGAAGGGGTGCACCACAGCTGACAAGTTTGATATTAAAAATATTATATGGATTGATGTGTAATGTGTACACATTATATAAAAATAGAAGAAAATGTTGGATGAAGGTACATACACGTGATGGGCTCGGTGACGATGGAGGAGTGGTGGTGAGAATGGTAGCGGGAGTAGAGGAAGTGGTGGTGGAGTGCTCTGTGAAACCAGTAGTATAAGAACTCGACGGGACCAGCGTGAACTAGAGCAATAAGGATGGCTCCGTCTAGTCTCCAGATGGGGACGCGGGAGCTGCCTGGGAGTTTGCTGTTGAGGAGATACATAAAGAGAGTGTTGAAGATGATTTGGTCGTCCCAAGAGCGTTCTCGGTCCACTTGCTCAAACTCAATGGGCTTGTCCACGATCTTTTTCGTCCCCTTGGCCGTCTTCTTACGCGACACGCTGATCCATATCTGACTGTGAACTATTCTCCACAGCATTAGTGCCACTATCAGCATACGCCCTAGATCCTTCTCCTCCTCCTCCGCTGTCATGTACGAATATATGCTTCCTATTGCTAACGGGACCACCAAGAGGTACTTAAAGCCACCAAGGGGACTCCATGGCCATTCCGTCAGAACTCCCGGCCTCGACGCCATCGAAAGGTACTTGAGCTAATACTGGAAGAAGTTTGAAGGAAGTGCGTTTGAAGTTAGAATGTAAGGCACACACATATATATATATATGAGAGATGAGAGAGTTTGCTATCTAACTTTTTCACATTTGGTACGTCTTTTTTTTTTTTTTTTAACAATATATTATCAATGTCAAAAAAAAAATATATTATCAATGTTTTTAATCATTCACATCAATTTACCAAAATTAATTAATATCTCCACTTCCAAAACCAAATATAAATAAATTAATTAAAAATTTTCCTATATTATTTAAGTTTTCAATATATATTTTTTTATTTTTGCATATTTTGCATACTTATTCAAATCAATATAATGTGGAGAATACAACTCATATATGACACCGATAATCTGATTTTATATTCATCAAAAATATGGAGAACAAAATTAAGATGTTACAAACTGATAAATTTATTTCCAAAAAATTAAACTGTTATAAATAAATTTAGTGGCATACTAGTTATGATATGTATGATAAAGTAACTTTAAAATAAATAAACGGTTATAAAATCTTTTTTTAAGTTACATAAGAAATAAAGATTACATAAAAGATAAATTTTGACCATTTTAAACAAAAATCTTGTCATTTAAAATATTAAAAGTTATGCTAATATATTATTTGTTACTGAAATTCAACTATATGAAAAACTTTACAACATTAATTTAACTTTTTATAATGGGTTTTCCGTTGGATTTTCCCCTTTTTTTTTTAATAAAAAATCACCAATATATCTTATTTAAAGTTGATTTTAAAATATATAAGATATCATGAACACAAAAATAAGGATCACTAAAGAAAATCTTATACTGATTAAAACCTTGAAAACACTAATAAACATCTACATGTAAAATTGAAACCTAAGTTTCTAGCTAAAATCTAAACCATTTAGAGTTCTTATTACCGAATGACAACAACAACAAAATTACATATTTAGTATAACGCGCCGACCGTAATCTTTCAGTGGGTCCCATGTCCAATCCTAATCCGTGGGTCTACCTTTTTAAATGGGTCTCTCACTAGGCCCGTGAGCCCATCTATATCTGACAGTCAGTTTGACTACGTATGGGAGATTTTTAAAGACTTGTTACCGTCTTTACAAATCATCACATGATTTTTCCCTGATTTTTGTCTTCACTCGCATAGTACTGACAGTCACTTCCCGAAAGGTCATCTATCCTGAGACTACTGCAGCTGAAGCACGCTTAACTCTGGAGTTCTCTCAGTACCTTTAACCGAAAAGATAAGTGCACTTTGGTGACATAGGTGGCCAAATCAATTCTTTTAAACATCTTCGCATGTTTCTGAAATCGAGGTGTCACATTTAGAATAATGATTTCTCTATATTCCTATTGGGATTTGTTCCACATGTTACTTCTATTTTATGTATAATAAGATATAATTAAATATAAAAAAATCACCAAAGAAATACAAAATAATTAAGCAAAGCAACGACTTAAAAAGAAGAAAATTTTATAGGAAAAGGGAGAGTATTTTAATTATGTTTGTATTGAATTACATATATATGGTGCTGGTTTATATGTTTTTATAAAAATTGATACATAATTAGATTGTATCATATTTTTTCAATTGATATTGATAAATCATTAGAAATACGTATTTGTAAATGTATATTCTCAAAACTATCACTTTTGGCTATTTTCATTTATGCCATCTTGTACACAATTACAATTTGTTAAATGGATTTTTTTATTTTTTAAGTTTTGGTTTTCTGTTTTACATTTAGAGTATATTTTTAAGGGGGTAGGGTTTAGTATTTGGAATTTAGAATTTAGAAATTAATCATTTTGTAAATTAGAAAAAGATATTATTGAAAATGGACAACAAAAAAAGATATTTTTGCAAATGGGTATAAAAATGAGATTTTTTGTAAATGACCCAATAATATTTGTATGTACATTAGTAATCAATTAAGTATACACAAACTTAATTATGTTATTACTGTTTTCAAGTAAGTCATTTAATAATAGCAATTAAATAATTCAAATATTAAAATTATGTTTTAAACTTTTTCTATAGTGGTCGGTAACAACTTTAAAAAATACAGTTATAAATTCCTTTATACTCCGTTTCAAGATCTGGTGCCAACCATGGGAGTCACTAATGTCCGGCGGATTCTTTCTCCCTTACATGCTGAAGTTGAAGAAGTTGAAGCTTTCATTTGGGCTATGCAGTGCATGATTGGGCATAATTACGATGATGTGGTTTTCTTTACAAACTGTTCAGATTTGGTTAAGATGGTGGCTTTTACTTATTACTGGCAGGTATTTTCTATATACCTTGATGATATCAAGAATGATAAGGAAGAATTTTCTTTTTTCTCTTTATCTTTTGTTCTTAGAAATACAAATGTAAAAACAGATTCTTTGTCACGTTAAACGCATACATCTCCGTATAATGTTGCGTATATAAACAGTTTTACACCCCATTAGCTCGTATGAATTCTTTTGTTGACAAAAAAGATAAATTACTTTAGTCGGCCAACGCTCGTGTCATCAATTGGAAAAAAGTTATAAAAACACATGGTGGTCGGTAACGAAACAATAAATATATAATTGATAGAAAAACCAAAACCAATAACAATAAATAAGAGCACATGGTGGTGGGCTTGCTTAAAGTAAAATTTTTGAGGATTTGCACCATATTTTGCAAAATAACACGGAGAAAATGTTGAACAGTTAGGGCATTGTTTAAGGATGATTGTACTCCTACTTATTGATGAACTAGAGTCAGAACCGCACTTATGTGCAGGGATGTTTTCATAAATTTATTTTTATTTACAAAGGAAATTGTTATGTTGTTGTTAATTAGAAATTTGTTTTGTGTTTTTGTTGCAAGTGTTTTTGTAAAATATTTGTATTACAAATAATATCCAGATTTTGTAAATTCATTTTGTGGTAGTACTGTTTGTAGTTTGTAGGTGATTGTTGCATATTTTATATATGCCTACTGATTTTGTTTATTTTTTTGACAATATAAGCCTATTGATTTATAGTGTGAATTATTGGTTTTAGTTTTGTTTACACGATTCCATTTTGATGAAATGTGATGGATCAGCTCTTATTTATTTTAGGCCCAAATTTTACAGTTTTGTTTTTAGTTCTTTCACATATATTGTGATGTACAATCACAGATGGGCCTCGATTTAAATAAAATGGCCCACGAGAAAGCTGTTTTTGTTCTTAGCACCTGTAGGAAAAAATAGAGAAGATGAACGGGTATGACTTCAATTGGTAACCAAAATTTAGGAAAAGAATGAGGAGGAATATCACATTCCTCTCTATTCCACAATTTTTTTACCATTTGAAAGTAATTTTTTTTCCCCTACATTCATCTACATTCTTCAAAAAATAAGGAACAATAGAACAAAAATGTTCCTCTCCAAAATTGATGAGTAACAAATGGAACAAAAAAAAAGAACAAATATTCAAATTCGTTTTTTATTTTAAAATAAATAAAAAATATGTTTATTAATAAAATTTCAATTTTGTAATATAAAAACTTTCATATTTTCACAATGTATTGACAAAAAAAATATTTTTGATAGGAATTTTATGCTAAAACTAATCTTAAGGCTCTATTTGAAAAATTTATTATATATACATTAGAATAATATTAGTATTACAATTGAAATTAAATTTATTTAATATTTAATATATTTTAAAAACATTTTTATTGTTTGGTTACCATTTACTATTTTGTTCATTCTCTGCAGATTTTCCTTTCATTCCTCAAAAACTGTTTATTCCATTCCGCATTGTTCTTTTTATTCCTTTTCTTTTTGTTCTTCTAATGGTTACCAGTAGGAGCCTATAACTTTTACAGAAGAAACCGACTGATCGGTGTTGCTCTTTTCCTACCCAGCATCTTTCAGTCAATCGTGTTTATCATCGAACCCATCTCCTAGTTAAAGCAAATTCCGAAAACAATATAGATTAGCTAAGGAGCGATCTAACTGAACAACAACATTTAATTTGTAAGGTAAGATTCAAATTTTCTTATTTAACTTTCATTCATTTATCTGTTGAGTTTGGGTAACATTCTTTGTTTATATGTGGATCTTTCATGTTCGTACAGAATTTTTTCAGAAAATTAGTTAGATTTGTTTACAATTTTTGTTTCGATGTCCGTAAATTTGTTTTCAAGTTTGCCAAATGAAAATGGGGGAAAATGTTGTTATTTTATCAAATAGGATTGTAATAGTTTAATTTTCTTTCATATTTGTTTAATAGATTACATCATGTATCTGATTGTTCTTACATGTGTTCTTTACAACTCCCTTTTAAAAAACACTCTCTGATTTCATTTGTTTGTTCAGGTGAATGAAAATTAGAACCAATTATAACCCAAACTTGCGAAGAAGAAGATACTTACAGATACGACCACATGGTATCCGCAAATCTCCCCCATAAGATACACATCAACCGGTTGTCACTGTTAAAGAAACAGGTTTTATGAGTTAGAACCATTTTTCATTATGATTGTATTCGTCATTATTTTTCTAGTTAAAATATGTTTATACATAGATAAATGTAAATAGTTTGTATCACCTAGTGTCTCTCAAAACAACATCAAGGCGCTTGGATATTTTTCCATTGACATCATGAGTTATCAAAGCACCAGTGTTAACGACCTTTCCAACAACATCTACAATGCAAAAAATATAAATTGAACGGAGCAGTTATTGTAAATCTGTTAAATGTTAAAAACTGTTTACAAAATACATACCGATCAAGATGTTCTCACTAACCCTTCATCAGCAGTGATTGTTCAAAAAATTTCAAATCCAAATACCAATCATCTGATAGTGCAGGAGAACAGCTAATGATTGTGCTGTCTGTTAGAGACATCTTAAATGCATGATTTGTTGCCCTGTACTTTCCCATAGCTTTAGTCAGCTGGAATTTTTCGATGATTCTGCACTCTCCCGCATCATATGAAAAAACTTGTTGACCTGGTTTTTTTTTTATAGTTGTATGAATTAGAATTCCCTATTAAAAGAAAACATAAACAATTATTATATGTTTTATGAACATAAAGAAATAGAATTAGTAGTATCCTTGTAATATACTCACATCAACATCAGCGAGTATGACCTCCAAGGTTTCTCCGGAGAAAGACATATACTGCCTCAAATAATGCACAATCTTGACTTGGATCTTCCAAGTCGTCTTGAAAGAGTAAATGGTAGCAAGGCTTGTGAAAACATTGTTAGCTGCCATTTTTTTGTGGAAAGATTCTACTCTTGATTGTTTTGTGTTTTTGCTTTGATAACAAGTACATCACGTGATATGGTTTTTATAGTCGTAGACCATGCTAGGAAAATTAGGTAAGTAGCAAAGATTTTGCCATGTTTAATGCTTCCCTTCCCGTTTAATAACTCCCAAATTTGCGTAATTTCACTACTGATTGAGGAATATTAAACATGTGAACATAAAAGATTTTCTAAGATCTGGTTTCTCATAATCGTTATAATAAATTTTGAATTTGGAAAGTTGACATGTATTGAACTGCGCACTAATTACGTGAATTGATATGTTTAGTTTATCGGATATTTGATATGCCCTATTTGAGAGTAATTAGTCCTCTCAAAATTTGTTTAGTTTACATGTGAGTCATTGATCGACTAAATTTCTGGTAATCAGTATCTGTTTGGATACTTTATACGTATACCGTTCGTTCCCATAATATACGTTCCAATAAAATACGTGATTGCATGAACTGGACTAATGAGCTAATGAAAACAATGATCCAATTTATGGTCCAGTAATATAAAAGTGGGCCGAGTTGTATAGATAAGCCCAAGACGTTTGGATCGTGAGTCATATAAACATTCTAGATGGACGAAACGCGGAGATCCTATCTCAGTCCCTCTTTTTCCGTTTTTCGATTATTTTTCAAACCCATCCGTTTCGGATCGGGTTAGTTAGGGTCTGCGTCTTTTCATTTTTTTTTAATACCAATCTACCCTTCTTCTGTTTTTTGTTTGTTCTATTTGTAACGGCATTGTATGTAATAATATCCAACTTTATGCCTATATAGTAAAAAGTGCTTTCCTTTTAATATTATAGATCTTTTTCCGTTTAGTAAATGGTAGCAAGGCTTGTGAAAACATTGTTAGCTGCCATTTTTTTGTGGAAAGATTCTACTCTTGATTGTTTTGTGTTTTTGCTTTGATAACAAGTACATCACGTGATATGGTTTTTATAGTCGTAGACCATGCTAGGAAAATTAGGTAAGTAGCAAAGATTTTGCCATGTTTAATGCTTCCCTTCCCGTTTAATAACTCCCAAATTTGCGTAATTTCACTACTGATTGAGGAATATTAAACATGTGAACATAAAAGATTTTCTAAGATCTGGTTTCTCATAATCGTTATAATAAATTTTGAATTTGGAAAGTTGACATGTATTGAACTGCGCACTAATTACGTGAATTGATATGTTTAGTTTATCGGATATTTGATATGCCCTATTTGAGAGTAATTAGTCCTCTCAAAATTTGTTTAGTTTACATGTGAGTCATTGATCGACTAAATTTCTGGTAATCAGTATCTGTTTGGATACTTTCTACATATACCGTTCGTTCCCATAATATACGTTCCAATAAAATACGTGATTGCATGAACTGGACTAATGAGCTAATGAAAACAATGATCCAATTTATGGTCCAGTAATATAAAAGTGGGCCGAGTTGTATAGATAAGCCCAAGACGTTTGGATCGTGAGTCATATAAACATTCTAGATGGACGAAAACGCGGAGATCCTATCTCAGTCCCTCTTTTTCCGTTTTTCGATTATTTTTCAAACCCATCAGTTTCGGATCGGGTTAGTTAGGGTCTGCGTCTTTTCATTTTTTTTTAATACCAATCTACCCTTCTTCTGTTTTTTGTTTGTTCTATTTGTAACGGCATTGTATGTAATAATATCCAACTTTATGCCTATATAGTAAAAAGTAAATGGTAGCAAGGCTTGTGAAAACATTGTTAGCTGCCATTTTTTTGTGGAAAGATTCTACTCTTGATTGTTTTGTGTTTTTGCTTTGATAACAAGTACATCACGTGATATGGTTTTTATAGTCGTAGACCATGCTAGTAAAATTAGGTAAGTAGCAAAGATTTTGCCATGTTTAATGCTTCCCTTCCCGTTTAATAACTCCCAAATTTGCGTAATTTCACTACTGATTGAGGAATATTAAACATGTGAACATAAAAGATTTTCTAAGATCTGGTTTCTCATAATCGTTATAATAAATTTTGAATTTGGAAAGTTGACATGTATTGAACTGCGCACTAATTACGTGAATTGATATGTTTAGTTTATCGGATATTTGATATGCCCTATTTGAGAGTAATTAGTCCTCTCAAAATTTGTTTAGTTTACATGTGAGTCATTGATCGACTAAATTTCTGGTAATCAGTATCTGTTTGGATACTTTCTACGTATACCGTTCGTTCCCATAATATACGTTCCAATAAAATACGTGATTGCATGAACTGGACTAATGAGCTAATGAAAACAATGATCCAATTTATGGTCCAGTAATATAAAAGTGGGCCGAGTTGTATAGATAAGCCCAAGACGTTTGGATCGTGAGTCATATAAACATTCTAGATGGACGAAAACGCGGAGATCCTATCTCAGTCCCTCTTTTTCCGTTTTTCGATTATTTTTCAAACCCATCAGTTTCGGATCGGGTTAGTTAGGGTCTGCGTCTTTTCATTTTTTTTTAATACCAATCTACCCTTCTTCTGTTTTTTGTTTGTTCTATTTGTAACGGCATTGTATGTAATAATATCCAACTTTATGCCTATATAGTAAAAAGTAAATGGTAGCAAGGCTTGTGAAAACATTGTTAGCTGCCATTTTTTTGTGGAAAGATTCTACTCTTGATTGTTTTGTGTTTTTGCTTTGATAACAAGTACATCACGTGATATGGTTTTTATAGTCGTAGACCATGCTAGGAAAATTAGGTAAGTAGCAAAGATTTTGCCATGTTTAATGCTTCCCTTCCCGTTTAATAACTCCCAAATTTGCGTAATTTCACTACTGATTGAGGAATATTAAACATGTGAACATAAAAGATTTTCTAAGATCTGGTTTCTCATAATCGTTATAATAAATTTTGAATTTGGAAAGTTGACATGTATTGAACTGCGCACTAATTACGTGAATTGATATGTTTAGTTTATCGGATATTTGATATGCCCTATTTGAGAGTAATTAGTCCTCTCAAAATTTGTTTAGTTTACATGTGAGTCATTGATCGACTAAATTTCTGGTAATCAGTATCTGTTTGGATACTTTCTACGTATACCGTTCGTTCCCATAATATACGTTCCAATAAAATACGTGATTGCATGAACTGGACTAATGAGCTAATGAAAACAATGATCCAATTTATGGTCCAGTAATATAAAAGTGGGCCGAGTTGTATAGATAAGCCCAAGACGTTTGGATCGTGAGTCATATAAACATTCTAGATGGACGAAAACGCGGAGATCCTATCTCAGTCCCTCTTTTTCCGTTTTTCGATTATTTTTCAAACCCATCAGTTTCGGATCGGGTTAGTTAGGGTCTGCGTCTTTTCATTTTTTTTTAATACCAATCTACCCTTCTTCTGTTTTTTGTTTGTTCTATTTGTAACGGCATTGTATGTAATAATATCCAACTTTATGCCTATATAGTAAAAAGTGCTTTCCTTTTAATATTATAGATTCATCACTAAATGTTTTATTTTGTTTGTAAGTTGAGATAAATAATCAATATTGATATATTTGAACTTTTTTGTTTCTTTATATATGCCGGTATTTCGGTTTTCCATATATATGGAAAGCAAACACTAGAGTTAAATATATTAATATTGATAATTAAGTTTACAAAATATACGTTGTGTTTTAGTAAACTAGATTTTAATTTTATTTTAAATTATCTAATTAATTATTTTAAGATAATTATTATAAAGAAATTTAAATTTAATATATCAAGGCGACTAGTATCTAGAAAGAGCCCAATGCTAAAGCAGTGTCTCACTAGAGGCTCGAGTGTTCAAAGAAATTGACTACACTTCCGTCGATGATTCTATTCTCAACATTCCTTTTTTTTTTTGAACAAACCCATTCTCAACATTCCTACGCAGACTTTCGACTCTGAAAAAAATATCCAAATAAAGTTTACTCTTAATAAACACTACAAAAAAAAAACTATACATTGATAGCACAATGATAGCATTGTTTTCTAAAGTGCTATACAGGATAAATTTGATTTTTTGATTTCTAGTAATAGGAATATATTAACGCTATGATATGAAAAAGATACGCAGAATAACAAAAATTACTAACATAACTAACTTTTGGTGAAATATTCATTAAGCGCCAAACATTTAGTGTTTTTTTCTCTTCTTGAAACACTTATAAACTTTAGAGTGGAGACAGAACGACTTAGGTTTTTTTTCTCGATCTTGTCACTCACCTAGATATCTCCGACGACACCATCGAAGCAATTAACCCTCTCACTGGCCACAAGTTTGTTGTCGTCGAAGCAATTAACCCTCTCGCTGGCCACAAGTTCGTCCTCCTGCGACACAATCGATCAGTTCGATTTCATATCGTGAGGCAAGTTTTTTCTTCGTATTGTTGGTTTTGTTATTTTGTGCTTTTAATCGTCACAATGGCAATAATTTTCCATCGGCGACGAGATTTAGGGTTTGTTTCAATTTTAGCTAATATTTAGAGTTATGTGCTTTAGATTTGTTGTTTGTTTAAATTTATTTGAGATTTAGGGTTTTATGCTATAGATTTGTTGTTTGTTTCAATTTTTTGAGATTTAGGGTTCTGGATTTTATATTTTCTCTTTGTTCATTTTTTTCAGAAATTTGGCTATGATTTAGCTTCATATACCGAAAAAATAACTCTGGTTTTTGGTTGCATATGTTCTGTTATACGTTTACACACTTTACTTTTGATTAGTCTGTCTAGGAAGCTCTATTTTATGCAAAGTTGTAAATGATTCACGAATGTGTATAACTGTAACGCCCTCACCGCCATTTTGTAGTCGGCCCCATGTCTACTCCTAGTCTACAAGTCCACCTTCCTTAATGGGCCTCATGACTTCTCACAAGGCCCGTGAGCACATCCATATCCGACGGTCGTTTTGCTACGTCCGTGAGGCTTTCAAAACTTGTTTACCGTCTCTACAAATCACCACATGATCGTTTCTTGTGTTTTGTCCTCACTTACACAGTTTTGACTATCACTTTCTGGAAGGTCACCCATATGAAACTATTCCAGCTCAAGCACCATTAACTAGAGTGTTCTATCAGAACCTTGGCCGAAAAAATAATTGCACTTTGGTGACATATATGGCCAAATCAATTCTTTTAAACCCCTCTAGACGTCCCTGAAACCGGGGTGTCACAATTTTTCTCAGTGAGAAACTACAATATCATCTTACTATGAAATGGAAACAATGTTACATTCGTTAATGAGGTCTCGCACAAAACTTTAAACACATCACAAAGATTATTTTCTTCTACGTACAAACTTATTAGTCTTATCTAACAGAGATATTTATTCACTATCTGTTTAAAACACAACTACAATATAAAATTTAAAAGAATATTTAAATAACAATATTAAATATTAAAAAAGTTTTTTTTTAAAGAATTTGAAATAAAAATAATTTCCGCACTGGGCTTTGAACCTGAAAACTCAAATATCAATAAAATAGTTGGTTTGCCCATTGCACTACATCAGATCTTGTGTTAGACTTGTATATATGGTGTAGAAGAAAATATTTTGGACTTGGGGATCTTGTGTTGTATCGTTAAACTCCTAACATTTTATCCGATTTATATTTCTCATTCTTGTAAATAACCTAAGAGTTATTTACTTTGAAAATTTTTAAGGTTTCAAGTTTTATATATTCACGACATTCTTCTCGGTGAGAAACTACAATATCATCCTACTTTGTAGTGGAAAAAATGTTACATTGCCAATGAGGTTTTGTACAAAATTTTGTACACATCACAATGATTATTTTCTTCTATGTAAAAACTTATTTTTCTTATCTCTCTAGTTGAGATATATATTATCAATCGGTTTAAAACATAACTACAAAAGAATATCAAAATAATAGTATTTCATATTTAAAAAAATAATTTTAGAAAAGAATTTGAAATAAAAATAATTTCTGCTGTCGTGCTTTGAAACCTGAAATCAAATATCAAATTGATAGTTGGTCTAACCATTGCCCTACATCGGATCTGGTGTTAGAATTTTGACTTTTCTAGAAGGTGTAGAAGAAAAGATTTTAGCCTTGGGGATCCTGTGTTGTACAGTCAAACTGCTAATTTTTATATATTTTTTTTATTTTTTTAAATAACCTAAGAAATATTTACTTTGGAAAATTTTACGGTTTCGCTACAGCAGATATTTTGTTAGACTTGTATATATGGTGTAGAAGAAAAGATTTTGGACTTGGGAATCTTGTTTTGTTTATTCAAACTGCTAACATTTTATCTTATTTATATTTTCTAGTCTTGTAAATAACATAAGAAATATTTACTTTGTAAAATTTTACGGTTTCAAGTTTTACATATTCACTACGTTTTTCTCGGTGCGAACCAACAGTATCATCCTACTATGTAGTGAAAACAATGTTACATTCGTGAAAGAGGTCTCGCACAAAATTTTGAACACATCGCATTGATTTTGTTCTTCTAGGTAGAGACTTTTTTTTCTTATCTCTCTAATAGAGATATTGTTCACTGTATGTTTAAAGCACAAATACAAAAGAATATAAAAATATTAATATTTAATATTAAAAGTATCTTGTTTTGTTTAGTAAAACTGCTAATATTTTATCTTATTTACATTTTCTATTCTTATAAATAACATAAGAAATATTTACTTTGTAAAATTTTACGGTTTCAAGTTTTACAAATTCATTACGTTTTTCTAGGTGCGAACCTACAGTATCATCCTACTATGTAGTGCAAACAATGTTACATTCGTCAAAGAGGTCTCGCACAAAATTTTGAACACATCGCATTGATTTTGTTCTTCTAGGTAGAGACTTTTTTTCTTTCTTATCTCTCTAATACAGATATTGTTCACTGTATGTTAAAACACAAACACAAAAGAATATAAAAATATTAATATTTAATATTAAAAGAAACAATATTAGAAAAGGATTTGAAATAAAAATAATTTCTGCTGCCGGGTTTTGAATCCGGAAATCAAATATCAGTTAGATAGTTGGTTTAACCATGGCGCTACAACAGATCTTTTGTTAGACTTGTATATATTGTGTAGAAGAACATATTTTGGACTTGGGGATCTTTCGTTGTATAGTCTCACTGCTAACATTTTATCTTATTTTTTATTTTTTTATTCCTGTAAATAAACCTAAGAAAAATTTACTTTGGAAAATTTTACGGTTTCAAGTTTTACATATTCACTACGTTTTTCTTGGTAAGAACCGAAAGTATAATCCTACTCTGAAGTAGAAACAATGTCACATAAAACTTTGAACACATCACAAAGATTCTGTTCTTCTAGGTAGAGACTTTTTTTTCTTCTTATCTCTCTAATAGAGATATTTATTAAATTTAAATTTAAAACACACATACAAAAAAAATTTCAAATAATAATATTTAATATTTAAAGAAACAAAATTCGAAAAGAATTTGAAGTAAAAATAATTTCTGCTGTCAGGCTTTATACCTGGATCTCTAATATTAATCAGATAGTTGGTTTAACCATTGCGCTACAGCAGATATTTTGTTAGACTTGTATATATGGTGTGTAGAAGAACAGATTTTGGACTTGGGGATTTTTCGTTGTAGAATCATACTGCTAACATTTTATCTTATATTTTATTTTCTATTCCTGTAAATAACCTAAGAAAAATGTACTTTGGAAAATGCTTCGGTTTCAAGTTTTAAATATTCATTACGTTTTTCTCGGTGCGAACCTACAATATCATCCTACTCTGTAGTGGAAACAATGTCACATTCGTCAAGGAGGTCTCACACAAAACTTTGAACACATCACAATGATTATGTTCTTCCAGGTAGAGACTTTTTCTTCTTATCTCTCTAATAGAGATATTTATTCACTGTATGTTTAAAATACAAATATAAAAATAAATGAAAATATTAATATTTAATATTAAAAGAAACAATAATTATTGCTGTCAGGCTTTGAACCTGGAAATCAAATTCCAATAAGATAGTTGGTTTAACTATTGCGCTACAACAGGTCTTGTGTTAGACTTGTATATATGGTGTAGTAAAAAAAAATACAAAAGAATATGAAAGTAATAATATCGAATATTAAAAGAAACAATATTAGAAAAAAATTTGAAATAAAAAAATTTCTGCTGCCGAGCTTTGAACCCGGATATTTGATATCCGGTAGATAGTTGGTTTAAACATTGCGCTACAGCAGATCTTTTGTTAGACTTGTATATATGGTGTAGAAGAACAGGTTTTGGACTTAGAGATCTTGTGTTGTTTAGTTAAAATTCTAACATTTTATCTTATTTTTTATTTTCTATATCTGTAAATAACCTAAGAAAAATTTACTTTGGAAAATTCTTCGGTTTCAAGTTTTAAATATTCACTACGTTTTTCTCGGTGCGAACCTACAATATCATCTTACTCTGTAGGGGAAACAATGTTACATTCGTCAAGGAGGTCTCACACAAAACTTTGAACACATCACAATGATTATGTTTTTCTAGGAAGAGACTTTTTTTTCTTTCTTATCTCTCTAATAGAGATATTTATTCACTGTCTGTTTAAAATTCAAATACAAAAGAATATTCAAATATTAATATTTAATATTAAAAGAAACAATAATTATTGCTGTCAGGCTTTGAACCTGGAAATCAAATTCCAATAATATAGTTGGTTTAACTATTGCGCTACAACAGGTCTTGTGTTAGACTTGTATATATGGTGTAGTAAAACAAAAATACAAAAGAATATGAAAGTAATAATATCTAATATTAAAAGAAACAATATTAGAAAAAAATTTGAAATAAAAAAATTTCTGCTGCCGAGCTTTGAACCCGGATATTTGATATCCGGTAGATAGTTGGTTTAAACATTGCGCTACAGCAGATCTTTTGTTAGACTTGTATATATGGTGTAGAAGAACAGGTTTTGGACTTAGAGATCTTGTGTTGTTTAGTTAAAATTCTAACATTTTATCTTATTTTTTATTTCTATATCTGTAAATAACCTAAGAAAAATTTACTTTGGAAAATTCTTCGGTTTCAAGTTTTAAATATTCACTACGTTTTTCTCGGTGCGAACCTACAATATCATCTTACTCTGTAGGGGAAACAATGTTACATTCGTCAAGGAGGTCTCGCACAAAACTTTGAACACATCACAATGATTATGTTTTTCTAGGAAGAGACTTTTTTTTCTTTCTTATCTCTCTAATAGAGATATTTATTCACTGTCTGTTTAAAATTCAAATACAAAAGAATATGCAAATATTAATATTTAATATTAAAAGAAACAATAATTATTGCTGTCAGGCTTTGAACCTGGAAATCAAATTCCAATAATATAGTTGGTTTAACTATTGCGCTACAACAGGTCTTGTGTTAGACTTGTATATATGGTGTAGTAAAACAAAAATACAAAAGAATATGAAAGTAATAATATCTAATATTAAAAGAAACAATATTAGAAAAAAATTTGAAATAAAAAAATTTCTGCTGCCGAGCTTTGAACCCGGATATTTGATATCCGGTAGATAGTTGGTTTAAACATTGCGCTACAGCAGATCTTTTGTTAGACTTGTATATATGGTGTAGAAGAACAGGTTTTGGACTTAGAGATCTTGTGTTGTTTAGTTAAAATTCTAACATTTTATCTTATTTTTTATTTTCTATATCTGTAAATAACCTAAGAAAAATTTACTTTGGAAAATTCTTCGGTTTCAAGTTTTAAATATTCACTACGTTTTTCTCGGTGCGAACCTACAATATCATCTTACTCTGTAGGGGAAACAATGTTACATTCGTCAAGGAGGTCTCGCACAAAACTTTGAACACATCACAATGATTATGTTTTTCTAGGAAGAGATTTTTTTTCTTTCTTATCTCTCTAATAGAGATATTTATTCACTGTCTGTTTAAAATTCAAATACAAAAGAATATGCAAATATTAATATTTAATATTAAAAGAAACAATAATTATTGCTGTCAGGCTTTGAACCTGGAAATCAAATTCCAATAATATAGTTGGTTTAACTATTGCGCTACAACAGGTCTTGTGTTAGACTTGTATATATGGTGTAGTAAAACAAAAATACAAAAGAATATGAAAGTAATAATATCTAATATTAAAAGAAACAATATTAGAAAAAAATTTGAAATAAAAAATTTCTGCTGCCGAGCTTTGAACCCGGATATTTGATATCCGGTAGATAGTTGGTTTAAACATTGCGCTACAGCAGATCTTTTGTTAGACTTGTATATATGGTGTAGAAGAACAGGTTTTGGACTTAGAGATCTTGTGTTGTTTAGTTAAAATTCTAACATTTTATCTTATTTTTTATTTTCTATATCTGTAAATAACCTAAGAAAAATTTACTTTGGAAAATTCTTCGGTTTCAAGTTTTAAATATTCACTACGTTTTTCTCGGTGCGAACCTACAATATCATCTTACTCTGTAGGGGAAACAATGTTACATTCGTCAAGGAGGTCTCGCACAAAACTTTGAACACATCACAATGATTATGTTTTTCTAGGAAGAGACTTTTTTTTCTTTCTTATCTCTCTAATAGAGATATTTATTCACTGTCTGTTTAAAATTCAAATACAAAAGAATATGCAAATATTAATATTTAATATTAAAAGAAACAATAATTATTGCTGTCAGGCTTTGAACCTGGAAATCAAATTCCAATAATATAGTTGGTTTAACTATTGCGCTACAACAGGTCTTGTGTTAGACTTGTATATATGGTGTAGTAAAACAAAAATACAAAAGAATATGAAAGTAATAATATCTAATATTAAAAGAAACAATATTAGAAAAAAATTTGAAATAAAAAAATTTCTGCTGCCGAGCTTTGAACCCGGATATTTGATATCCGGTAGATAGTTGGTTTAAACATTGCGCTACAGCAGATCTTTTGTTAGACTTGTATATATGGTGTAGAAGAACAGGTTTTGGACTTAGAGATCTTGTGTTGTTTAGTTAAAATTCTAACATTTTATCTTATTTTTTATTTTCTATATCTGTAAATAACCTAAGAAAAATTTACTTTGGAAAATTCTTCGGTTTCAAGTTTTAAATATTCACTACGTTTTTCTCGGTGCGAACCTACAATATCATCTTACTCTGTAGGGGAAACAATGTTACATTCGTCAAGGAGGTCTCTCACAAAACTTTGAACACATCACAATGATTATGTTTTTCTAGGAAGAGACTTTTTTTTCTTTCTTATCTCTCTAATAGAGATATTTATTCACTGTCTGTTTAAAATTCAAATACAAAAGAATATTCAAATATTAATATTTAATATTAAAAGAAACAATAATTATTGCTGTCAGGCTTTGAACCTGGAAATCAAATTCCAATAATATAGTTGGTTTAACTATTGCGCTACAACAGGTCTTGTGTTAGACTTGTATATATGGTGTAGTAAAACAAAAATACAAAAGAATATGAAAGTAATAATATCTAATATTAAAAGAAACAATATTAGAAAAAAATTTGAAATAAAAAAATTTCTGCTGCCGAGCTTTGAACCCGGATATTTGATATCCGGTAGATAGTTGGTTTAAACATTGCGCTACAGCAGATCTTTTGTTAGACTTGTATATATGGTGTAGAAGAACAGGTTTTTAGAGATCTTGTGTTGTTTAGTTAAAATTCTAACATTTTATCTTATTTTTTATTTTCTATATCTGTAAATAACCTAAGAAAAATTTACTTTGGAAAATTCTTCGGTTTCAAGTTTTAAATATTCACTACGTTTTTCTCGGTGCGAACCTACAATATCATCTTACTCTGTAGGGGAAACAATGTTACATTCGTCAAGGAGGTCTCGCACAAAACTTTGAACACATCACAATGATTATGTTTTTCTAGGAAGAGACTTTTTTTTCTTTCTTATCTCTCTAATAGAGATATTTATTCACTGTCTGTTTAAAATTCAAATACAAAAGAATATGCAAATATTAATATGTAATATTAAAAGAAACAATAATTAATGTTGTCAGGCTTTGAACCCGGAAATCAAATACCAATAAGATAGTTGGTATAACTATTGCGCTACAATATATCTTGTGTTAGACTTGTATATATGGTGTATTAAAACACAAATACAAAAGAATATGAAAGTAAAAATATCTAATATTAAAAGAAACAATATTAGAAAAAAA
This sequence comes from Camelina sativa, assembly GCF_030686135.1. Taxonomy (NCBI): domain Eukaryota; kingdom Viridiplantae; phylum Streptophyta; class Magnoliopsida; order Brassicales; family Brassicaceae; genus Camelina; species Camelina sativa. The sequence continues at coordinate 40,364,965 of NC_141896.1, forward strand.
TTTGAAATAAAAGAAATTTCTGCTGCCGAGCTTTGAACCCGGATATTTGATATTCGGTAGATAGTTGGTTTAAACATTGCGCTACAGCAGATCTTTTGTTAGACTTGTATATATGGTGTAGAAGAACAGGTTTTGGACTTAGAGATCTTGTGTTGTTTAGTTAAAATTCTAACATTTTATCTTATTTTTTATTTTCTATATCTGTAAATAACCTAAGAAAAATTTACTTTGGAAAATTCTTCGGTTTCAAGTTTTAAATATTCACTACGTTTTTCTCGATGCGAACCTACAATATCATCTTACTCTGTAGGGGAAACAATGTTACATTCGTCAAGGAGGTCTCGCACAAAACTTTGAACACATCACAATGATTATGTTTTTCTAGGAAGAGACTTTTTTTTCTTTCTTATCTCTCTAATAGAGATATTTATTCACTGTCTGTTTAAAATTCAAATACAAAAGAATATGCAAATATTAATATGTAATATTAAAAGAAACAATAATTAATGTTGTCAGGCTTTGAACCCCGGAAATCAAATACCAATAAGATAGTTGGTATAACTATTGCGCTACAATATATCTTGTGTTAGACTTGTATATATGGTGTAGTAAAACACAAATACAAAAGAATATGAAAGTAAAAATATCTAATATTAAAAGAAACAATATTAGAAAAATTTTTGAAATAAAAGAAATCTTTGCTGCCCGAGCTTTGAACCCGGATATCAAATATCCGGTAGATAGTTGGTTTAAACATTACGGTAAAGCAGATCTTTTGTTAAAATTGTATATATAGTGTAGAAGAACATATTTTAGAATTGGGGACCTTTCGTTGTATAGTCAAACTGCTAACATTTTACAGTATCTTTTTTTTTTTTTTTTCTATTCCTGTAAATAACCTAAGAAAAACTTACTTTGGAAAATTCTTCGGTTTCAAGTTTTAAATATTCATTACGTCTTTCTTGGTGCGAACCTACAATATCATCATACTCTGTAGTGAAAACAATGTTACATTCGTCAAGGAGGTCTCGCACAAAACTTTGAACACATCACAATGATTGTGTTTTTCTAGGAAGAGACTTTTTGTTCTTATCTCTCTAATAGAGATATTTATTCACTGTCTGTTTAAAATTCAAATACAAAAGAATATGAAAATATTAATATGTAATATTAAAAGAAACAATAATTACTGTTGTCAGGCTTTGAACCCGAAAATCAAATACCAATAAGATAGTTGGTATAACTATTGTGCTACAATATATCTTGTGTTAGACTTGTATATATGGTGTAGTAAAACACAAATACAAAAGAATATGAAAGTAATAATATCTAATATTAAAAGAAACAATATTAGAAAAACTTTTGAAATAAAAGCTGCCGAGCTTTGAACCCGGATATCAAATATCCGGTAGATAGTTGGTTTAAACATTACGGTAAAGCAGATCTTTTGTTAAAATTGTATATATGGTGTAGAAGAACATATTTTAGACTTGGGGACCTTTCGTTGTATAGTCAAACTGCTAACCTTTTACAGTATCTTTTTTTTCTTTTCTATTCCTGTAAATAACCTAAGAAAAACGTACTTTGGAAAATGCTTCGGTTTCAAGTTTTAAATATTCATTACGTTTTTCTTGGTGCGAACCTACAATATCATCCTACTCTGTAGTGAAAACAATGTTACATTCATCAAGGAGGTGTCGCACAAAACTTTGAACACATCACAATGATTATGTTCTTCTAGGTAGAGAATTTTTTTTCTTATCTCTCTAATAGAGATATTTATTCATTGTATGTTTAAAATACAAATATAAAAAGATATGAAAATATTAATATTTAATATTAAAAGAAACAATAATTACTGCTGTGAGGCTTTGAACCCAGAAATCAAATTCAAATAAGATAGTTGGTTTAACTATTGCGCTACAACAGGTCTTGTGTTAGACTTGTATATATGGTGTAGTAAAACACAAATACAAAAGAATATGAAAGTAATAATATCTAATCTTGAAAGAAACAATATTAGAAAAATATTTGAAATAAAAGAAATTTCTGCTGCCGAGCTTTGAACCCAGATATTTGATATCCGGTAGATAGTTGGTTTAAAAATTGCGCTACAGCAGATCTTTTGTTAGACTTGTATATATGGTGTAGAAGAACAGATTTTGGACTTAGAGATCTTGTGTTGTTTAGTTAAAATTATAATATTTTATCTTTTTTTTTTCTATTTCTGTAAATAACCTAAGAAAAAATTACTTTGGAAAATGCTTCGGTTTCAAGTTTTAAATATTCACTACATTTTTCTCGGTGCGAACCTACAGTATCATCCAACTCTGTAGTGGAAATAATGTTACATTCGTCAAGGAGGTCTCGCACAAAACTTTGAACACATCACAATGATTATGTTCTTCTAGGTAGAGACTTTTTTTCTTATCTCTCTAATAGAGATATTTATTCACTGTATGTTTAAAATACAAATATAAAAAAAAATATGAAAATATTAATATTTCATATTAAAAGAAACAATAATTACTGTTGTCAGGCTTTGAACCCAGAAATCATATTCCAATAAGATAGTTGGTTTAACTATTGCACTACAACAGGTTTTGTGTTAGACTTGTATATATGGTGTAGTAAAACACAAATACAAAAGAATATGAAAGTAATAATATCTGATATTAAAAGAAACAATATTAGAAAAAAATTTGAAATAAAAAATTTCTGCTGCCGAGCTTTGAACCCGGATATCAAATATCCGGTAGATAGTTGGTAAACATTGCGCTAAAGCATATCTTTTGTTAGACTTGTATATATGGTGTAGAAGAACAGATTTTGGACTTGGGGATCTTTTGTTGTATAGTCACCCTGCTAACATTTTCTCTAATTTTTTATTTTCTATTCCTGTAAACACCCTAAGAAAAAATTACTTTTGAAAATGCTTCGGTTTCAAGTTTTAAATATTTTTCTCGGTGCGAATCTACAGTATCATCCTACTCTGTAGTGGAAACAATGTTACATTCGTAAAGGAGGTCTCGCACAAAACTTTGAACACATCACAATATAGATATTTATAAACATATATCAATCTTAGGAGTGATACTTGGTTTAACCAATATCAAATATCAATCAGGGATTTTTTGTAACATCCGCGACCCAGAATTCCGGTTTGGGATGGGCATCGGTCGATGCTGGAGGAGCATCGGTCGATGCAGGTCCAGCTTCTGCGTTTTGAATTAAGTTAAACGCTGCGTTTTGGGCAAAGGGAAAAGGAAAAACCCTTAAATCATTTCTTTTGTCTCATTAGTCAACTTTGGCCGCTTTTGAGAGAAACGAAAGAGAGAGAGAGAGAAGAGTTCTTGGTGTTCTTGAGTGTTCTTGGTGATTTCTTGAAGTTAGAAGCTGTTTCTGTAGAGATATGTAGCTGGGATCGTTGTAGGAGCTTCCTAGGAGCGTTTTCTTCCTGTGTTTGGGTCAGATTTCTTCTATGGCAAAGGTAAGTGCATGACCATCGGCTTATCTAAGCTGGAGATTCCTTTGATCTGTTTGTTTATGTGTTGTTAGGCTCTTAGAATGTTATTTGAGGCGTTAGGAAGCTTTCTTGTGGCTTGGGATCGAGTCTTGTGGTTGCAGGAACGAAGATCCGGCGAGAAGCTTCGGGGAAAACGATGCTCGGCATGTGCATCAGTCGATGTACTATGTGCGTCGGTCGATGCTAGTGCGAGGACGGCGCAGATTTACCTATGAGCATCGGTCGATGCCATGTGGAGGCGTCGGTCGATGCGATTAGGGTTTCCGCGTGATATCGAGCATGCGTCGGTCGATGCAAGTGGAAGCATCGGTCGATGCAAGTGAACCTTGTGTCGACCGATGCATACCCAGTGTTGGTCGATGCTGTTCCCTATTGGTGTCGGTCGATGCAGAGTCTTGTTTGTTGTTGATTGTTGTTTGATGGTTAGAATATCTCTATTGCTTGTGTGTATAGCCCAGTAGATGGGAGGATTGCCTTACTGAGTGTTTATAAAATACTTATGCATTGCTATTTGTGTTTGTGGTGCAGGTAAAGGCAAAGTGTGATCGTGGAATCAAGGCAATGAAGAGGAGGATGGTCTAGGGACTCAATTGGATGTTGTCTGGCATTGCTAGGTTGCTAGAGATGGGTCATTAGAACCATTGCTAGGTTGCTGGTTTCATGTTTTCTGATGATTAGTTATTGGATTATTGTTATATTAGATTATTGGTTATTATTTATTGGTATTGGATATTTCCGCTGTTGGTTGTGATTGTGGTTAGGTGGCTAGTGGATATGGGACCACTAGTTGTAGTTTATTTATTATTATTATTATTTTATTATTATTTACAAAACAAAAAGTGGGTCAGGTCGTTTCAGTTTGGTATCAGAGCCCTTATGGTTCTAGGTTTGGGTTCACTAGGTTTCTGTTGTTGATGTTGACATTGCATGCTTTGATTGATTATGCGAGTTAGTCAATTTTGTGTGGCATGGAGTCCTAGAATATCATCTTCGAGCCTACAGTGTGATTCCACGGTGAGTTTATGTTTTTGTGATATTGTGTTATGTTAAGATTGCTTGTTAGCCTCTGTTCTTGGAAGTGCGGTGGTTAAAGGTGTTTGATTTGTTGGTCATGGACGTGGGCATTCTCGTGGTCATGGTCAGACTGGTTTCCAAGGCCAGCGAGTGTGTGGTCCAGAGTTCCACGAGGAGGTACGTCGTAGGATCGCCAGCATATCAATAGTGACCAGAGGGGTTTAGCCGGTGAGCGTGCCGGGGGTGCTGGGAACCCTAGTGTGGGGTTGCAGAAGGTAGAGCCCAGGGCGAGATGATCGCTTGGCGGATCTGTTGGCGTGCTGTGGGAGCAGTTAACGAGAGGGGTACCAGTGCAGGCTCCAGTTGTACCACATGTGGCGGGGTGCAGCCGAGGGCTGCAAATGTTGAGGACTATCAATCTTTTGTTAGGAGGATGGAGCAGTTGTAGATGACCGGTACGAGATTCATCTCGAGAGGTATCGAGCCTAGAGGGGCAGATAAGTGTTCATATCCAGGTTGATATGAGAAGTTGAGTGGGCAGGTGTAACATTGCAATGTTATACTCGGACCACATGAGGTACTTTTAGTCGGGAGATGTTTATAGTCATAAAGGATTGTTGCTCCTGAGGGTATTGTGATTCTCCTGAATACCGATAGCTCGAGGGGCTGGGGGCTCCGAGAGTGGCAGAGGGGATTATGTTCCCCTGAGGGGATGAGTAGTTCCCCTGATACCGAGATCTTGAGGATTGTGGTCCAAGAGTGATACAGTATAACTCGAAGACGCTGGTCTGAGAGTGAGATCGGTATGACTCGAAGGTTGCGACCTAAGGGTGGAAAAGTTGGGAGCAAGCAATGCCTAGGACGTGAGTAGAAACAAACCGATTGAATGTAGACCTCGAGAGATTAAGGTTGGTTTAACCTCGGGTTTTGGATGTGTTGACCAATGGGTCAGGGTTTTACGACCAGAGCGATTATGAATGTGTGGCTGTTGCGCCAGGATTGTGAGGCCGGTGGTGGTGGAGTCCCGGGAAGGGGAGTTGCATCAGGTTTGAGTCGGGAAATGCATGTTCGCCTGATACATAAGTTCACAAGAAGCCTTTATGGCAGGATAATCTAATCGTTGTGACGATTTTGGTTTACGTTCATTGGAGATGGACAGGGTTGCTAGATTCAAGGTTTTGGTAAGCTTGTTGAGGGAAACAAGGCAAGTGGTTTGAGTTGGCGGCTTGCAAAGCATTCGATGCGGTGAATCAGAATATGCGAACGTATGGTACTTGTTTGTTTTATTACGCTCGTATTGATGATTTGCTGTGCAGAATTGCTAAGCGAA
>NC_141897.1:0-12500 GCF_030686135.1 Camelina sativa
ATTAAATATAGGTTACGTCGGTGCTAGAGTTTTTAACACGTGTAGATAGCAAATAAAACTTACTTTATTGATCATTACATAGAATTCAATTAAGATATTGTATGAAAATATTATTTCTTTAATTCTCATAAGAGAATGAAAGGATTTTTGATTGAGTAAGTTCAACAAAGTCTTTTTAGACTATCTTTCTTTATTTTTTCCTTATATAAAAAATATATTAATAACTCAATCAAAATTAAATTATCCACAAGAACACCAATTTTTGTTATGCTTAATATATTTAATTTGATCTGTATTTGTTTTAATTCTGCCCTTTTTTCAAGCACTTTTTTAGTCGCCAATTGCCAGAGGCCTACGCCTTTTTGAATCCAATCGTAGATGTTATGCCCGTAATACCTCTTTTCTTTCTTCTCTTAGCCTTTGTTTGGCAAGCCGCTGTAAGTTTTCGATAAAATGCAATTCTTAATACTGTTTTAAAAAAATTCACGTTTTTTGTTCTTCCAACAATTCAAAAGATCAAAAAATCTTGACGGCAGCCATACTAAATCTGGATCATTTCTATTTCCTAAATTTTATCCTCTTTTCCCTAAATGAAAGAACCTAATTAGATTCGAGTTCACAAAAAAAAAAAATATCTAGATGTTGGTATGCAAATCTGTTTGAATATCAAAGATTCGACTATTATCTTAATTACAACTGACTTTCTGAAACTTTTTTTTTTTTCTTTTTTGGTATCAAAATTAGATATTTGATATAAAAATAGAGAATCTATTCTCTTTTTTTTTTTTTAGTAAGATCTTGGAGATTGTGTAATGCTTACTCTCAAACTTTTTGTATACACTGTAGTTATATTCTTTGTTTCTCTCTTCATATTTGGATTTCTATCTAATGATCCAGGACGTAATCCGGGACGTGAAGAATAAAAAAGAAAGGTTTTTTATTGCTTTATTTAATTAGTGGAAATGCTCTAATTTTATTAGGATTTTATCTATTACACATCATCAAAAGGAGAAAGGGAAAGAGAGGGATTCGAACCCTCGGTACGATTAACTCGTACAATGGATTAGCAATCCAACGCTTTAGTCCACTCAGCCATCTCTCCGAATAAAAAGGGATACTTATTAGGTTCCATTAAACAAAAAAAAGGTTTGAAAAAGAACCTTCTCCACTTTATTCTTAAAAAGCTTTCTTTTTTTGTATAGATTATTCTTTATATTATATATATTTTTTCATTTTCTATATTTTATTATATATATATAAATTTCTTTTTTATTATATAAATATATTTATCCTCTATTTATATATATAATATATATATTACTATTATATAAATAAATGTTTTTGTTTTTATAGAACTTTCTCAGTAATTCTAGTTACATTAAAAATTTAGCTAAAGATTAGGCGCGAACTCGAAAGAGAAATAAATAAAACTACAATCATAGAAATAGAGAATCCTTTTTTTTTGTCTCGTCAAAACACAAGTAAAAGATCTTTTTTATTTTAATAGCCTGGCCTGGTCAGTCCCCAGCCGGGCCTTTTTTTGTTAAAATTAAAAAGACTCATCCGATGGATTTTTAGACAAAAAAAGATTTGAAATAAAAAAAGTGGAATTTAATTCGCTTTTACTAATTTTATTAAGTCAACGCTAGAATTTTCTAATTTTTTTTCAGATTTTTTTATTACACCCCCGATTACTTTGTTCGACAAAAGGTTAATTTATATGCAATAATTGCATTGTAGCGGGTATAGTTTAGTGGTAAAAGTGTGATTCGTTCCTTTAATCCCTTTAATAGTTAAAGGGTCTCTCGGTTTGATTCATCTTCCGATCAAAAATTTTATTTCTTAAAAGGATTTAGTCCTTTCCCTTTCAATGAAAGATTCAAGGAAGATTATAGATTCTCGTAATTTGTATCCAAAGACTCTAATCAATTGTAAATTTGGATTATGAAATTTCGAAACATAATTTTTGAATTGGATGACTATTTACAATTCAATAAGTATAACAAGAGGATCCATGGATAAAGCTAGAAAAGTGTCTTTCTTATCGTAACTAAATCTTCAGTTCTATATCATTGTTTGGTATAGAAAAAATTGAAGCAAAATAGCTATTAAACGAGAACTTTGGTTTACTAAAGACATCGACATATTATATTGTTTTAGCTCGGTAGAAACCAAATACTTTTCCTAAGGATTCCGTTAAATAGAAATAAAGAACGAAGTAACTAGAAAGATTGTTCGAGTTCGCCTGATCTATCTTCTAGAAGGATCATCTATAAAGCAAAATTTTCTGTGAAAGTACCCAGACGGAAAAAAAGCTAACATAGATGTTATGGGTCGAATTTTGATTTCGTTCCCGTCTTTTTTTATTTGGGAAGTTCTCCATCCATCATAAAGGAGCCGAATGAAACCAAAGTTTCATGTTCGGTTTTGAATTAGAGACGTTAAAAATATAAAAATGATCGATCGACGTCGACTAAAACCCTTAGCCTTCCAAGCTAACGATGCGGGTTCGATTCCCGCTACCCGCTCTAAATTCACAATTGCCCCTTTTTTTTATTAGAGACAATTTTCTCTATTAGAATTGTCTAATAGCAATTGTGTATTGAATTCAGTTCAATACACAATTGCTAAAAAGATTTCGCACATTCTTTTTTTTTAACAATTGGAAAGTAAAAAAAAAAAGCGAAAAGCGTCCATTGTCTAATGGATAGGACATAGGTCTTCTAAACCTTTGGTATAGGTTCAAATCCTATTGGACGCAATATCAATATATCTATATTGATATTTATCTATTATTTCCATTTCTATATATTATATATAATATATTTTTATTCTATTTCGAAAAAAGCTAAGAAATAAATAGAATAAGAAAGAAATTCTGAATGCTTTAAGATTTAATATTAAACAGATATATAGTTATATACTTCTTTCTATTATATATACTTGACTTGTAGACTTCTATTTATAGATTATAGAATTTCTTAAAAATTTAATTAAAATTAAAGAGTCAAATTGACTAAAGAATCAAAAAAAAGAACGTTTCATTTCTTTTTTTATACTTTCTCCTGAAGTAGAAAACGTTCTAGTTGCTCTTGAATACCTTCTTTCAAAAAGCTTTCTGCTTCAGCGGTTAATGTCTTGGTAGAGGCTATGATTTCTTGAAACTGAGGTTTATTCGTTTTTAAGTAAGTGCGTAACTGAACGAGAAATTTTCTTACTTGTCCAATTTCTAATCCATCCAGATAACCATTTGTTCCGGTATAAATGGTCATTACCTGTTCTTCCACTGTGAGAGGGGCTGATTGGGATTGTTTCAGTAACTCACGCAATCGTTGACCTCTTGCCAATTGATTCTGAGTAGCTTTATCGAGATCAGAAGAAAATTGGGCAAAGGCTTCTAATTCAGCGAATTGAGCCAATTCCAATTTTAATTTTCCAGCTACCTGTTTCATAGCTTTAATTTGAGCGGCGGACCCTACTCTCGAGACAGAAATCCCTACATTAATAGCAGGTCTGATTCCAGCATTAAAAAGATCGGCGGATAAGAATATTTGTCCATCTGTAATGGAAATTACATTAGTAGGAATATAAGCTGAAACATCTCCTGACTGGGTCTCGACGATTGGTAAGGCAGTCATACTTCCTTCACCTAATTGAGAGCTTAATTTAGCGGCTCTTTCTAAAAGACGTGAATGTAAATAAAAAAACATCTCCTGGATAAGCTTCACGACCCGGCGGTCTTCGTAATAGAAGAGACATTTGTCTATAAGCTTGTGCTTGTTTGGAAAGATCATCATAAATTATTAAAGTGTGTTGTTCACGGTACATAAAATATTCAGCCAAGGCTGCTCCTGTATAAGGCGCGAGGTATTGTAACGTAGCTGGGGAATCGGCCGTTTCAGCTACCACAATAGTGTATTCCATTGCCCCTCGTTCCTGTAAACTGGTCACTACCTGAGCCACGGAAGAAGCTTTTTGACCAATAGCTACATAAACACATATTACATTTTGACCTTGTTGATTGAGAATTGTATCTGTGGCTACTGCTGTTTTACCGGTCTGTCTGTCACCAATAATTAATTCTCGCTGGCCGCGTCCTATAGGGATCATGGAATCAATAGCAATAAGTCCTGTTTGAAGGGGCTCATATACAGAACGTCTCGAAATAATACCTGGGGCAGGAGATTCAATTAACCGAGATTCAGAAGCTGAAATCTTACCTCGACCATCAATAGGGTTAGCCAAGGCGTTTATAACACGCCCCAAATAAGCCTCACTCACGGGTATCTGAGCAATTTTTCCCGTAGCTTTGACTGAACTTCCTTCTTGGATCATCAAACCGTCACCCATTAATACAACACCAACATTATTTGATTCTAAATTAAGAGCAATACCTATAGTACCCTCATCGAATTCTACTAATTCACCTGCCATTACTTCATCAAGACCATAAACACGAGCGATGCCATCGCCCACTTGAAGTACGGTACCGGTATTTACAATCGTTACTTCTCTATTATATTGCTCAATACGTTCACGGATAATATTACTAATTTCGTCGGCTCTAATGGTTACCATGAGTATTGTCCTGATTCTTTTTTGAAAGAAAAAAAATAATGCCTATCATAATCGTAAGGAAAGGACTAATCAGTTATTTCTTTCATCGTACCAAACATCCCAATATTTGCATTAATAGTACGTAAATGTAACTCGTTACTCAAACAACTATTAAGGGTTCCTATAGCTCCTTGTAAAGCTTGTTGGAAAACCCGTTCGCGGACTTGATTAATTGTTCTTTGTTGCTCAAAAAGAATGGTTTCATTTTTGTAATTTTCTAATTGTTTCAAAGTCTTATAAGTTGAATTAATCAAATTTAATTTTTCTCGTTCGATTTCAGAGTATCCATTCACGCGAAACTGATCCGCTTCCGTTTCTACTTTACGCAAGCGAGCCCGGGCATTTTCTAATTGTTGAATAGCTCCTTCACGCAGTTCTTCTGAATTTCTAATAGTATTTAATATCCTCTGCTTTCGATTATCTAATAAATCATTTAATGAAAGTAGATTATCTTTCCATTCATTAAAAAAAAAAAAAAAGTTCTATGATCCCTTCCCGAACCAAATATGAATCTTTCGATTCATTTGGCTCTCATGCTCATTTATTCCAATCATTTATCAATTATTTATGAGACTTCCATTCCCATCTTTTTCATGCAATGAGCCTACCCTCTCCCGAGTTTTTTTATTCAATTCATATTCAATATATATTTATATCGAAAAAGATCACCAATCCAAGATAAAAATATTCGGAGGATTCTTCTGACCAATGAAAAATCAATAATTGTCAGCAAAGTTGTTTTTTTTTTTCTTGAAATCCAAAGAATTCTTATTACTTTATACGTAGGTTATCAATTCTGCATTATAAAAAAAGACTCAAAAAATTTTATCGACATGAGTGTTTTATATCGAAAAAAGTCTACCAATTCTTTTTGAAATTTTTATTCAGTTTTTTATTAGACTACATTTTTTAATTTTTTAATAGTAGAAAGAGTACCATGTTGCATCTGAACTTCAAACAGTTTAGCTTTAACCATGTTAATTAATTGTCCCAATTTTTGGTTGATAGAGAATCAAAGTAAAGCGGACTTACCAAAGAATAACGAAATGCTATGGTTCTAAAATATGATTTTTTTTATTCAGAAGTAATTCGCGGGATTATGCACTTTTTCCTAGTTATAGTGCCACTGGGTGAATCCAGCCTATTCTTGAAATGAACAACTCACACACACTCCCTTTCCAAAAAAGATCAATACACCGAAAACTACACTTAGATTTATTGGATTTGTTGCTAAAATATCGGTATTAAATCCGAAACTCCCGGCGGATGGCCAGTGACCCAAGTAAACGAAAGAATCGGTTAAATTTTTCATATAATCTCCTCTTCTAGCTAAACTATAAAAAAAAGAACTCTGTCCTTTTTTTTTATTCTTTTTATTTTCAATAAAAAGAAATTTTAATTTAATAATTTAATTTACCTCTTTGGATATTTGTAAACAGAATCAAAAACCTATTCTATTTACAAACGTATTTTCCAAAATTTTTAATTTTCAATAATAATAATGAGACTTATTAGAATTAAGCTAGAATTTGAGACCAAGTTTTATGTCAAGTTCAAAAAACCTAAACTTCCTTTTTTTCGCAACACTCCTTAAAAAAAGTTTCTATTAAACTAAAAGAATAAGGGGAAGGAAGAAAGCGAATCGATGTGCTAATTCCCCATCCTCAAATTAGTCCTTCCCAAGGATTGTTGTCTCAATGAATAATTGTAGGAGTTAAATCTTGATAGAATTAAAAAACTACAAAAAAAAATCCCGAATTTTATGATTTCTGGGATTAAACAAAAGGATTCGCAAATAAAAGCGCTAATGCTACAACCAGGCCATAAATTGTTAAAGCTTCCATAAAAGCCAAACTAAGCAATAAAGTACCTCGGATTTTTCCTTCTGCCTCAGGTTGTCTCGCGATACCTTCGACAGCTTGACCCGCAGCTGTACCTTGACCAACTCCAGGTCCAATAGAAGCAAGCCCAACAGCCAACCCAGCAGCAATAACCGAAGCAGCAGAAACCAGTGGATTCATGATAAGTTCCTCACACCAAAATAAAGAAATAGTTAATGATACAATCATCAAATGACTTAGGACGTAATTCTAATTAAGTAATCGCTAAGATTCATCAAGCCAAAATAACCAAAAACTAGAATTGAAATAATATAATAAAATGAGTGAATCATAAGAATTACTTTAATAGTAGTTCCTATTCACGGGATTTTTAAAAATCCATAATATAGATATACGACTTTTTTATGCCATTTATTTTTTGTGAACCATTCTTTGAATTCTTCATTCTTTTTTTATCGTTTTTTCAGCCAATTCACAGATAAAAAGGAAGAATTTATAATCGAATCCCTATCTAAATAGAAATTCACAAAAGCATGTAGAGCAGATTCAAATTATATAGATCTTTAACTCATATATACCTAGGCAATATCAAATATCACATATACAGGTGTTTCTTACATAACGTAAACCAACTATTCTATAATTAATTGGGCTAACCTAAAAAAGAATATTTGAAAAAAAAATCGTTAATGATGACCTTCCATAGATTCACCTATATAAGCCGCAGCTAAAGTGGCAAAAATGAGAGCTTGAATCCCGCTTGTAAATAATCCAAGGAACATGACAGGTATAGGAACCACTAAAGGTACTAAAGAAACAAGAACAACAACGACTAATTCATCGGCTAATATATTTCCGAAAAGTCGAAAACTAAGTGATAGGGGTTTTGTAAAATCTTCTAAGATGTTAATGGGTAAAAGAATTGGGGTTGGTTGAATGTATTTACTGAAATACCCTAATCCTTTTTTGCTAAGCCCCGCATAAAAATAGGCTACTGATGTGAGTAAAGCTAAAGCAACCGTCGTATTTATATCATTCGTTGGTGCTGCTAATTCCCCTTGAGGTAACTGGATAATTTTCCACGGTAAAAGGGCTCCTGACCAGTTAGAAACAAAAATAAATAAAAACAGGGTTCCAATAAAGGGAACCCATGGACCATATTCTTCTCCAATCTGGGTTTTACTCACGTCTCGAATGAATTCAAGGACAAATTCAAAGAAATTTTGGCCGTCAGTTGGAATGGTTTGTGGATTGCGAATCGCTAGAACTGCAGAACCTAATAAGATAGCAATTACAACCCAAGAAGTAATAAGGACTTGGGCATGGATCTGGAAACCCCCTATTTGCCAATAGAAATGTTGGCCTACTTCTACACCAGATATCTCATATAACCCTTCTTTTATTAGTGTGTTGATGGAACATGATAAAACATTCATATTGCCCTCTGACAGAAATAAGAACTTTAAATTATTTTGATTCAAGATCCCCCCCTTTTTTTACTTATTTACGTTAATTTTATATTTTAGTTTTGGATCCCAACTAAACAAATCACACAATATCCCTAGTTTTTCTCTCTTTTTCTTTTGTACAATTAAGGAGTAGTAACCGATTTTTTTAATCGAAATACAGGGAGCCCCTCCCTCAAAAAAAATTGATTTATTTATCTTATTATTAATCAAGAATTTTGTATATAGCTAGAACGACCCTCACAAATTGCGAATACTAATTTGTTAAGAATGAATCGAATTGAAGCTATAGCGTCATCATTTGCTGGAATCGAAATATCCGCGAGATCGGGATTACAATTTGTATCGATTAAAGAAATGGTTGGAATTCCCAAAGTGATACATTCTCTAAGAGCCGTATATTCTTCTTGCTGATCGAGGATGATTACAATATCAGGCAATCCCGTCATATATTTAATCCCGCCTAGATATGTTTCCAAGCGAGATAATTGTCTCTTCAACACAGCTGCATCCCTTTTCGGAAGACGGTTGAATCCCTCTGTCTTTTGTTCAGTTCTCAAGTCCCTAAACTTATGAAGTCTTTTTTCTGTAGTGGACCAATTTGTTAACATGCCGCCGAGCCACTTTTTATTAACATAATGACACCGAGCCCGTATTGCAGCCCGCGACACTAAATCAGCTGCTTTATTTTTTGTCCCAACAATTAAGAATTGTTTTCCCCTACTTGCTGCATCAAAAACTAAATCACAAGCTTCTGATAAAAAACGAGCAGTTCTAGTCAGATTTATAATATGAATACCTTTACGCTTTGCAGAAATATAAGGTGCCATTCTAGGATTCCATTTCCTCGTACCATGTCCAAAATGAACTCCTGCTCTCATCATCTCTTCCAAATCGATGTTCCAATATCTTTTTGTCATTTCTTTTCACACTTAAAAAGGGGGGCACCCCAAACTAAAATAAATTTTTGTTCCGATGGAACCTTCTCTTGTACCGGGGATGGCCATTTATGCATGAACCAAGCCATTATTTTGTATTCATTATTATCTTTATTAGTGTTAACAAATTACCAAAGCAAATGACTACAGCAAACAACAAAAAATAAAATTCAAAATAGTCCGCTATTAGAAATCATTAAATCCTAGAAAAGTCAGATTTTGAAATAGAAGAGTGACAAAATTCCCTATGGTAGAATAAAATATCCCTCATATCTCCCTCGAATAAAGCTAAATTCTTTGTTTTTTTTTCCAAAAGAATGGTGGTGTGTTGCCGTGAACAATGCACCAATCCTTTGTTGAATCCGGTCCCGGCAGGGATCACCCCCCCTAGAACAACATTTTCTTTCAGGCCTTTTAACCAATCGATACGACCCCGAAGAGCTGCTTTTGCTAAAACCCGAGCAGTTTCTTGAAAACTTGCTTCGGATATAAAACTTTGAGTATTCAAAGATGCTCGAGTTATTCCTAATAAAACGGCTCGATAAAGATTGCTTCTTCTAAAGCACGCCCCGTTCGTTCTGCTCGTAACAATCCAATAAGTTCTCCAGGTAAAAAAACATTAGACATTCCCTCTTCGGAAACCAAAACTTTTGATGTTATTTGACGTACAATAATTTCGATATGCCTATTATGAATCTGCACCCCCTGGGATCGATAAACCTTTTGAATCTTATTAACCAAAGAAATACGACTTTGCACTATAGTTAGCTCAGCACCAATCAAGAATCCCCAAGGAATTCCAAGAATTCTTGTTATACACTTGTTCCAACCCTTAATCCGCTTTTCTAAGTTCAGCGATATTGAATCAATCGAGCGGACTTCTAACACTTGTTCTACTTTTGGAAGACCTTGTGTTATATCACCGGATCTCGATTTTTCATATATAAATGTAACTAATGTATCCCCTTCGGAAAGAATTTCTCTGTAATGCCCATGAACTTTTGCTCCCGGAGTAGCCAAATAGGGCTTAGCGGATCTTATTACTACAGAATCCCTTTGAACAATTAAAACTTGACCCGATTTTAGGTGCGGTTCTTTTTTGGCTATACATACATTTTCACAAAAAAATTGTCCAAGACTAATTATTGTGGACGTTTCCTCATAATAATTATGATGATAATTTTGATGAAGAAAATACCAATTCAATTTGAATGGATTCAAAACAACGTTACTGTTTGGGTCGAGATTAAAAATTATTCCGTTTTCATCGATTAAATACGAGTTAATTACTTGAAAAATATGTTTTAAGTTATCAAGTTGCAAATATTTAATTAAAGAAATCTGATTATACGTGAGTAAAGGCAAAAACAAATAAAAATTTGAAATTTGGGTGGCTGTTCCTAAGGGGCCTGACGAATTTTTAATTGTAATTAGCGTATTTTTTTTTATTGATTGGTTTATCACATTGTGATATTTTACATGATTAAATGGACCCATTCTAAAACAATTAGATGATGATAAAATTAACAAAGATTGGGATTCCTTATTTCGATTTAAGAACATATGAATAGTTCCGTGATTTTGTCTAAGTGATTGTTGAAGAATGCCAGCCTTGGGAGAAATCGGATAAAACGGATTCATCTGATCTGCAGAGATCAATCCCGAATCTGGCGAATTATTCCTTTTTCTTATATATGAAATATGGGATTTCACTAAGCCAATTCTTATGAAATCTCGAATCAAACCCTTTGTACTTACTTCAACAAAGAAAGCACGGACCTCCTCGAGGGAAGAATTTTTTTTATCTTGGTCCCAATTCAAGACTAAACAAGTTCGAACTAATTGAATACTTGTGTCAGAAATTCCTCGAGTTGGTTTGCCATTTCCATAAAGGATATAGTTGAAAACTCGAAGTTGAATATTATCCTTTTCCCGAAAGAGATCTTGTGGGAAGAGTGTTGCCAAATTTATACTGTCCGCTATCTCATAGGTGGCTACGGGCCGCACCAAAACAAAAAACTTTTTCTTGGTTGGTGTGATCCGTTGGACATAAATCCAATTTTTAAATTTTTTGGATTCCTTCGAGTTTTTTTTTCCTCTTCCTGGCGGTATCAAGATGCCACTGTGTCGGGATATTTTATCTGTCTTGTCCGGAAAATGGATATCCCCCGAAAATATTTTGAGTTCAATCCTTTTTTTTTTTCTCTCCACTCGGATCAACCCGCCGACTTGGCTTCTTATATTTAAAGTGAGTCGTGTATCGACTCCAATGATACTATAGTTCTGTACCATTATGGCAGAGGATTCGGGTAAAATGTGCACTTCCTCAGGAATGAAAAAAAAGCGATCTACTTTCATTTCGTATTTTGTCTTAAATTTTTGGACTCCTCGATACTCAATCATATCCTCTTTTTGGATGATTGAATCCGCCTTTAGAGCCCCATATTTAAGAATTCCGGAACTCTTTCTTCGGTATCTAGGATCATCAAAAAAAGCAAAAATACTATTTCTACGGAAAATACCATTTATGGGTATTTCAACCGAGATACCTGAATGCGGTATGAGTTCTTTCTCTTGCTCTTGAATCGATTGGAATGGAATAAGAAATCGATTTCTTCGCCTTTTTGCTAATAAATCTGAGTTCTCATGAAAAATAGCAGAATATATGAAATTAGAATGACTAGTACCTAAGTTTCCATTCAATTCTGAATAATTGGAAATCCCTAAGTTTTTTTGATCCGCAAAATCCGAACTAAAAAATTTTTGGCTCACTTGATCATTATTCACTGAGAGGCTAGAAATAGATTTTCTTTCGGCGGGACGAAAGGGTATGTTCATTTGATCTTGATCTTTATGGATCGAAAAAAGAATTAGACTAGATCCGCACGAACTTCCTGATAATATCCATAAATGACTTGTTTTTGGTAAAAGGTGGACATTACTATATGTAAATTCGGGTGCATGGGACACATCAGTACTCCAGTGCATTTCGCCCTCTGAGTCAGAATAAATATATTTTCTAACCCTCTCTTTAAAATGAAAAGTGTATGTTCCCTCGCGAATCTCAGCAATAACTTGTTCTGATTCCACATATTGATCATTTTGAACTAAAAGAAAACTTTTTGGTGGAATAGTCACGCTATGTATAATATCTTCGCTCTCAATAATTACAGATAAGTCTATATAACATAGAAAGGCAGGATGCCCGTGACGTGTACGTGTAGGATGAACCAAATCCTCATTGAATTTTATTTTTCCATTATAAGGGGCTCGTACATGTTCGGCAGTACCTCCTGTAAATACCCCGCCGGTATGAAAAGTTCTTAATGTTAGTTGAGTCCCCGGTTCGCCGATCGATTGACCCGCGATAATACCTACAGCTTCCCCCAATTCAACTAGGTCACCATGAGTGGGACTCCGACCATAACATAATCGACAGATCCAAGATGTACTCCGACAAGTAAAGGGAGTTCGAATAGATATTGATTGTGTTCCAAAGGTTATTAATCGATTGACAAGTCCAATCCCAAGATCTTGATTTCGAAAGGCGACACATCGGGAACCTATATATATATCGTCTGCTAAGACACGACCAATTAATGTTTGGATAAAAATTCTTTCTGACATCATCCGATTTT
>NC_141897.1:17500-22618 GCF_030686135.1 Camelina sativa
TCCCCAAAGCGAGTTCCCCACCAACTGTAGCAGCACCATCCGCTAAAATTTGTCCCTTTTTTAATGCATTTACCCCGCCGAACCTGAGGTTTTTGATGCATACAAGTATTTTTGTTTGAGCGTTGATACATAATTAATGGAATGCTTAGAGTATCCCCATTGCCCGAAAAAACGATCTTCTCAGTATCAGTATAAAGGATTTTTCCCTCGTGTTCGGCTATAGCGGGAACCCCTGAATCTAAAGCCACTTGGCGTTCCAACCCAGTTCCAACAATGCACTTTTCGGACCGAGAAAGTGGAACTGCTTGACGTTGCATATTAGAACTCATTAAAGCTCGATTCGCATCATTATGTTCGATAAAAGGAATTAGAGAAGCTCCAATGGAAAAATATTGGAAAGGGAAAATGCTTCGAAGATGAACCTCTTCCCATGCGATAGTCAAAAATTCTTGGCGGTATCGAGCTGGAACAGCCTGTTCTTCTTGAATGCCCCGATTAAGAGCCAAAGAATTTCCTGCCGCTATCATATAATATTCATCTTGACTTGGTGATAAAAAAAGCATCCGTATCCGTGCTTTTTTTGATTTCTCAAAAGAGTTCATAAAATGGACTTTCTAACGATCCCCAATCACCAATCCTGGCATGAATTGATAAAGATCCAATAAGTCCAACATTGATTCCTTCAGACGTGTCAATGGGACAAATACGCCCATAGTGACTAGGATGGATATCTCGTATCCGAAAATTAGCAGTTCGCCCTGTTAATCCGCCAGGGCCCAAATAACTCAATTTTCTCCCATGAACGATTTGTGTCAATGGATTAGTTCGATCCAAAACTTGAGATAATGGGTGTAATCCGAAAAAGGATTCATAAGTCGTTGTTAACGGAGTTGAAGTTACCAAATTCTGAGGAGTAGGTATCAATTTATGCCTAATTGCTCCGGAGATAGTTCCCTTAACTACATTTTCTAAACGAGCCAGAGCCAACCCGAGCTGGTCTTGTAAAAGATCCGCTACAGAGCGAATACGTTTATTTTTCAAATGATTCATATCATCAAGTGTACCCATTCCAAATTTCATCCCAATCAAATGATCGGCAGCTGCTAATATATCTCGTGGTAACAAAAATATATTGTTCTGAGGTATATTAAGATTCAGTCTCCAATTAATATTTCGGCGACCAATCCTTCCTAATTCACACCTTTGGTGAAAGAATTTTTTTTGTAATTCCTTACATAAGGATTCAGAAAATATTGGATCCCCACCTACACAAGAAAATTGTTGATAAAACTCCAAAATAGCATTTTCTTTTGACCCAATTTTTTTTTTCTCCTTATCGGTCAAGAAAGATAAGAAAATTTCAGGGTAGCAAACATTCTCTAGAATTTCTCGTAGATTCAAACCCATAGCTGATGATAGAACTAGAATAGATATTTTTTGTTTCCTACTCACCCGAGCCCATATTCTTGCTTTTTTTATCAATCTCTAATTCTAACCTGCCTCCCCAATCTGATATTATGGTGCCGGTATAGACCGAAATCCCGTTATGATCCAATTCTGACTGGTAATAGATACCGGGACTTTGCAATATTTGATTGATCACAATTCTGTATATTCCGTTTACTATAGAAGTTCCAAGGGAATTCATTAAAGGAATGTTTCCAATAAAAATTCTTTGTTCTTGCATATTCCTACTGGTTTTCCAAATTAATCCCGCGGATACATATAATTCAGAAGAATATGTAAGTGATTCATAGACAGCATCTCGTTCTTTTATCAGAGGTTCTACCAATTGATATGTTTCCACAAATAATTGAAATTCAATTTCGTGATCTATATCTTCAATTTTTGGAAACTTAGAAAGTTCTTCTATTAAACCCTGATCAATAAACCGATAAAACCCTTCAAATTGTATCTGATTAAATCCGGGTATTGTAGATGTTCCCTCTTTTTCATCCCCAAGCATCTTTTTTGAATTTCCCATTTATCCGTTTATTGAAAAAATCCCATCCCATCTCTCATTCTTCACCGAATCATATCCATAGAATTCGATCTAGCAATAATGGAATTTCTATTCTGTTTACTGAATCACATGAAATTTTATCCAACTCCAAGATATATGGAATGTATGAAATACGTATGAACGGAGACTAGATTCAATTGGAATTAAAAAAAAAAAAATAGATCCAACATGGAACAGAATTGAGAAATACCACTGGAACTTACGGAGTTTTGTAAAGACTAGAAAAAAAGTAATTTCATTTTCACCTATGATATTACATATTCCAATTCGATTGCATACCATTAAAAATTTATTCATCATTGGATCTGTTCGAGCAGATAAACATATAATAAATAGAAAACTTTTTTTTTAACCACTTTACTTTTTCATGTATTTGTATTTCATTGTTTAAAAAAAGATTTGCAGAAAAGAGATTGATTTTTCCCTATTTTGAATAGAATAGTTAGAATATCAAAAAATTGAAGTAGGTAAGAAAACTTGTGTTTTTTTATTTATTAATTTTTTATTATTAAAATAAAAAAGAATGCACAGATATATATGTCTCTTTTTCTTCTTTTATTGTGGTACAGTTCTATTTGGGACAGCACATGCTGTGCTTTATCAAAAAGGAAATGTTCTCTTCAAGTCAAGGGAAAAATTGAAATATAAAAATTTATTGAGAATTACTCCTCAAAAGCATCCCTAGAGAGATAAAATACCCCATTATAGAGCTATAGCTCTATAACACAACATAACGTATGTTCTGATTCTGGGGTTTACATATACTCATAATTACTGTTATAATTGAAATTGAAGAAGATTTCTTTTTAATTGAAAAAAACTCAATATAGATGAGTTATAAATGTATTTCTAAATGATTTTCTTAATATTATTAGAAATAAAAAAAAGTAGATTTTAATTTTAATTCAAAAAAGGTAATGAATTTACAGTCAATAGTTAATGGTTCTGGTTTGTACTAGATTCTATATTTTGTGACTTAAAATCTATATATATATTTTTTTCGGAGTTGAAAAAGAAAATTGGAATCTAGTTTCTATCGTTTTGGCGGCATGGCCGAGTGGTAAGGCGGGGGACTGCAAATCCTTTTTCCCCAGTTCAAATCCGGGTGCCGCCTCAACAACAGACTTTAAATATCAACGTAGGAAAAGACTCTTGATACTTTCTTTTCGTTATTCTAAGCCCCCGGCTCTCGAGGTTCTATTATCTAACCTAAAGTTTTGCCTATCAGATTCAAGGAAAACTTCAAGTAGTGGAGGGCAATCTGTAAATCTTTACTTGCCACTACTAATTTAGTTCCATTTACTGAGTTTTCAATTAGATTGGATAGCCAGAGAGGGAATTTAATTAATAGTTTTGGAAAGGACCTAAGATACTTTGGATATAGACTCATGAAAGTCTCGGAATGCTCAGACATTCAATAAATATTAGATTAGATTAAGAATTGCCTTTCATTTTACTTCCAAAAATAAAAAATCATAAAAGAAAGAAAAAGTCTTCTTCTTTCTACATGTGAGTCAGATTCCTTGGATACTTCGAAAAATGTCCGTTTGCTTGTGTTTACATCTTGTCGATTCTACTAGAAATTCTATAATTAAGAATAACTCATTATAAGATAAGATAAGTGGATTTTTGGAGTAGTTCGTCAATGGTGACCAAATACCTCTCCCTTTTTTTGACTCTGCACCAGTGATTTCACTATTATTAGTGAACAATAATGGAATAGTTTCTTCATATTCATAGAAATAGGGGGCAGAATTCACATGGATATAGTAAGTCTCGCATGGGCTGCTTTAATGGTAGTTTTTACATTTTCCCTCTCTCTCGTAGTGTGGGGAAGAAGTGGACTCTAGAAATACTTCTAATTGCGGTAATAATCAAACTCTATCAACCCGTATCAACTGTTTTCGTTTTCTAGACCGTTCGGCAATTTTTTTTAATATTTTTTTTTTTAGAAATTGGATGTATGTTTTATTGACTCATTTTCTATTTTTATATCAGGGTTTACACGGTTAACCATTCATGGGGTAACCCCTTTCGAAATCTGAAGAAGCTTCCATCGAATTGGGATTATCCGTATTAAATGGATCAAACAAACAAATGAAATTGAGAAAGTATGTACATACATTTCATATTTTATTTCATTTATATTGACGTTTATAAAGAAAAAGAGAGATATAGGTGGATTTCTTTATATTAAGATATTTCACTTGTATCTTTATACATTAAAATAACCATAATGGCTAGTATGGTAGAAAGAGATATCTTTCTACCATACTCATACTAGCGGGCCCCTTAGGATACTACTGAATTTAATGCATTCCTTTCATTTAAGACGAGAAATTGAAATCTTTTTTTTTTATTGTCATTGATAGTAAAATTTTATTCAAATTAATCATTTTGACTAACGGTTTTTACGTAAATTATAAGCAAAAAAGCAGTAGGAACGAGAATGAAGAGTGCAGTAGCAATAAATGCAAGAATATTTACTTCCATAATTTAATCGTTTATTATTATTATTTTTCTTTGGAATATCTCGGGATTTAATCCCATAGAGATGAGAAATCTTTCGCTTGTAAACTCACTCAGATTAATTAGATTTCGATGATATCGAATGAAAGAAATATCATGAATAACAATATCGGAGCTATAAAATCGATTCATCGTCAAGAATTTAATAGTATAACATAGGAAGATCTTTTATCCACACCGAATACATAATGAGATTCCTGATCCAATCAAAAAAAAGTTATTTATGATTCTTTTTCCCAGCTTTCCTTTCTAAAACCTAGTTGTTTATTTTCCTTGTACAATCATCTGATGAAGTATCATAAAAAACTTTTTCGACTTCGAACAAAAAGGGTTTCTAAAGAACCTTAAATAAACAATAGAAATCAATATAGAGAAAACAAGTACGAAGTTCAATTTGAAATAAAAAAAAATTGAAAGGGTTTGTCATCTTTTTGGAAAACAAAAAAAGGGAATGTGACAAAGACGAGTCCCAGTAAAAAAACGAAAATATTCAAAAAAATTAACGAGTTAATTTGTCTTACGAGTTTTTTATTCGACATCGCCTCTAATCTTTTAAAAGAGCATAT
>NC_141897.1:22718-32718 GCF_030686135.1 Camelina sativa
CTGTGGCTACTGCTGTTTTACCGGTCTGTCTGTCACCAATAATTAATTCTCGCTGGCCGCGTCCTATAGGGATCATGGAATCAATAGCAATAAGTCCTGTTTGAAGGGGCTCATATACAGAACGTCTCGAAATAATACCTGGGGCAGGAGATTCAATTAACCGAGATTCAGAAGCTGAAATCTTACCTCGACCATCAATAGGGTTAGCCAAGGCGTTTATAACACGCCCCAAATAAGCCTCACTCACGGGTATCTGAGCAATTTTTCCCGTAGCTTTGACTGAACTTCCTTCTTGGATCATCAAACCGTCACCCATTAATACAACACCAACATTATTTGATTCTAAATTAAGAGCAATACCTATAGTACCCTCATCGAATTCTACTAATTCACCTGCCATTACTTCATCAAGACCATAAACACGAGCGATGCCATCGCCCACTTGAAGTACGGTACCGGTATTTACAATCGTTACTTCTCTATTATATTGCTCAATACGTTCACGGATAATATTACTAATTTCGTCGGCTCTAATGGTTACCATGAGTATTGTCCTGATTCTTTTTTGAAAGAAAAAAAATAATGCCTATCATAATCGTAAGGAAAGGACTAATCAGTTATTTCTTTCATCGTACCAAACATCCCAATATTTGCATTAATAGTACGTAAATGTAACTCGTTACTCAAACAACTATTAAGGGTTCCTATAGCTCCTTGTAAAGCTTGTTGGAAAACCCGTTCGCGGACTTGATTAATTGTTCTTTGTTGCTCAAAAAGAATGGTTTCATTTTTGTAATTTTCTAATTGTTTCAAAGTCTTATAAGTTGAATTAATCAAATTTAATTTTTCTCGTTCGATTTCAGAGTATCCATTCACGCGAAACTGATCCGCTTCCGTTTCTACTTTACGCAAGCGAGCCCGGGCATTTTCTAATTGTTGAATAGCTCCTTCACGCAGTTCTTCTGAATTTCTAATAGTATTTAATATCCTCTGCTTTCGATTATCTAATAAATCATTTAATGAAAGTAGATTATCTTTCCATTCATTAAAAAAAAAAAAAAAGTTCTATGATCCCTTCCCGAACCAAATATGAATCTTTCGATTCATTTGGCTCTCATGCTCATTTATTCCAATCATTTATCAATTATTTATGAGACTTCCATTCCCATCTTTTTCATGCAATGAGCCTACCCTCTCCCGAGTTTTTTTATTCAATTCATATTCAATATATATTTATATCGAAAAAGATCACCAATCCAAGATAAAAATATTCGGAGGATTCTTCTGACCAATGAAAAATCAATAATTGTCAGCAAAGTTGTTTTTTTTTTTCTTGAAATCCAAAGAATTCTTATTACTTTATACGTAGGTTATCAATTCTGCATTATAAAAAAAGACTCAAAAAATTTTATCGACATGAGTGTTTTATATCGAAAAAAGTCTACCAATTCTTTTTGAAATTTTTATTCAGTTTTTTATTAGACTACATTTTTTAATTTTTTAATAGTAGAAAGAGTACCATGTTGCATCTGAACTTCAAACAGTTTAGCTTTAACCATGTTAATTAATTGTCCCAATTTTTGGTTGATAGAGAATCAAAGTAAAGCGGACTTACCAAAGAATAACGAAATGCTATGGTTCTAAAATATGATTTTTTTTATTCAGAAGTAATTCGCGGGATTATGCACTTTTTCCTAGTTATAGTGCCACTGGGTGAATCCAGCCTATTCTTGAAATGAACAACTCACACACACTCCCTTTCCAAAAAAGATCAATACACCGAAAACTACACTTAGATTTATTGGATTTGTTGCTAAAATATCGGTATTAAATCCGAAACTCCCGGCGGATGGCCAGTGACCCAAGTAAACGAAAGAATCGGTTAAATTTTTCATATAATCTCCTCTTCTAGCTAAACTATAAAAAAAAGAACTCTGTCCTTTTTTTTTATTCTTTTTATTTTCAATAAAAAGAAATTTTAATTTAATAATTTAATTTACCTCTTTGGATATTTGTAAACAGAATCAAAAACCTATTCTATTTACAAACGTATTTTCCAAAATTTTTAATTTTCAATAATAATAATGAGACTTATTAGAATTAAGCTAGAATTTGAGACCAAGTTTTATGTCAAGTTCAAAAAACCTAAACTTCCTTTTTTTCGCAACACTCCTTAAAAAAAGTTTCTATTAAACTAAAAGAATAAGGGGAAGGAAGAAAGCGAATCGATGTGCTAATTCCCCATCCTCAAATTAGTCCTTCCCAAGGATTGTTGTCTCAATGAATAATTGTAGGAGTTAAATCTTGATAGAATTAAAAAACTACAAAAAAAAATCCCGAATTTTATGATTTCTGGGATTAAACAAAAGGATTCGCAAATAAAAGCGCTAATGCTACAACCAGGCCATAAATTGTTAAAGCTTCCATAAAAGCCAAACTAAGCAATAAAGTACCTCGGATTTTTCCTTCTGCCTCAGGTTGTCTCGCGATACCTTCGACAGCTTGACCCGCAGCTGTACCTTGACCAACTCCAGGTCCAATAGAAGCAAGCCCAACAGCCAACCCAGCAGCAATAACCGAAGCAGCAGAAACCAGTGGATTCATGATAAGTTCCTCACACCAAAATAAAGAAATAGTTAATGATACAATCATCAAATGACTTAGGACGTAATTCTAATTAAGTAATCGCTAAGATTCATCAAGCCAAAATAACCAAAAACTAGAATTGAAATAATATAATAAAATGAGTGAATCATAAGAATTACTTTAATAGTAGTTCCTATTCACGGGATTTTTAAAAATCCATAATATAGATATACGACTTTTTTATGCCATTTATTTTTTGTGAACCATTCTTTGAATTCTTCATTCTTTTTTTATCGTTTTTTCAGCCAATTCACAGATAAAAAGGAAGAATTTATAATCGAATCCCTATCTAAATAGAAATTCACAAAAGCATGTAGAGCAGATTCAAATTATATAGATCTTTAACTCATATATACCTAGGCAATATCAAATATCACATATACAGGTGTTTCTTACATAACGTAAACCAACTATTCTATAATTAATTGGGCTAACCTAAAAAAGAATATTTGAAAAAAAAATCGTTAATGATGACCTTCCATAGATTCACCTATATAAGCCGCAGCTAAAGTGGCAAAAATGAGAGCTTGAATCCCGCTTGTAAATAATCCAAGGAACATGACAGGTATAGGAACCACTAAAGGTACTAAAGAAACAAGAACAACAACGACTAATTCATCGGCTAATATATTTCCGAAAAGTCGAAAACTAAGTGATAGGGGTTTTGTAAAATCTTCTAAGATGTTAATGGGTAAAAGAATTGGGGTTGGTTGAATGTATTTACTGAAATACCCTAATCCTTTTTTGCTAAGCCCCGCATAAAAATAGGCTACTGATGTGAGTAAAGCTAAAGCAACCGTCGTATTTATATCATTCGTTGGTGCTGCTAATTCCCCTTGAGGTAACTGGATAATTTTCCACGGTAAAAGGGCTCCTGACCAGTTAGAAACAAAAATAAATAAAAACAGGGTTCCAATAAAGGGAACCCATGGACCATATTCTTCTCCAATCTGGGTTTTACTCACGTCTCGAATGAATTCAAGGACAAATTCAAAGAAATTTTGGCCGTCAGTTGGAATGGTTTGTGGATTGCGAATCGCTAGAACTGCAGAACCTAATAAGATAGCAATTACAACCCAAGAAGTAATAAGGACTTGGGCATGGATCTGGAAACCCCCTATTTGCCAATAGAAATGTTGGCCTACTTCTACACCAGATATCTCATATAACCCTTCTTTTATTAGTGTGTTGATGGAACATGATAAAACATTCATATTGCCCTCTGACAGAAATAAGAACTTTAAATTATTTTGATTCAAGATCCCCCCCTTTTTTTACTTATTTACGTTAATTTTATATTTTAGTTTTGGATCCCAACTAAACAAATCACACAATATCCCTAGTTTTTCTCTCTTTTTCTTTTGTACAATTAAGGAGTAGTAACCGATTTTTTTAATCGAAATACAGGGAGCCCCTCCCTCAAAAAAAATTGATTTATTTATCTTATTATTAATCAAGAATTTTGTATATAGCTAGAACGACCCTCACAAATTGCGAATACTAATTTGTTAAGAATGAATCGAATTGAAGCTATAGCGTCATCATTTGCTGGAATCGAAATATCCGCGAGATCGGGATTACAATTTGTATCGATTAAAGAAATGGTTGGAATTCCCAAAGTGATACATTCTCTAAGAGCCGTATATTCTTCTTGCTGATCGAGGATGATTACAATATCAGGCAATCCCGTCATATATTTAATCCCGCCTAGATATGTTTCCAAGCGAGATAATTGTCTCTTCAACACAGCTGCATCCCTTTTCGGAAGACGGTTGAATCCCTCTGTCTTTTGTTCAGTTCTCAAGTCCCTAAACTTATGAAGTCTTTTTTCTGTAGTGGACCAATTTGTTAACATGCCGCCGAGCCACTTTTTATTAACATAATGACACCGAGCCCGTATTGCAGCCCGCGACACTAAATCAGCTGCTTTATTTTTTGTCCCAACAATTAAGAATTGTTTTCCCCTACTTGCTGCATCAAAAACTAAATCACAAGCTTCTGATAAAAAACGAGCAGTTCTAGTCAGATTTATAATATGAATACCTTTACGCTTTGCAGAAATATAAGGTGCCATTCTAGGATTCCATTTCCTCGTACCATGTCCAAAATGAACTCCTGCTCTCATCATCTCTTCCAAATCGATGTTCCAATATCTTTTTGTCATTTCTTTTCACACTTAAAAAGGGGGGCACCCCAAACTAAAATAAATTTTTGTTCCGATGGAACCTTCTCTTGTACCGGGGATGGCCATTTATGCATGAACCAAGCCATTATTTTGTATTCATTATTATCTTTATTAGTGTTAACAAATTACCAAAGCAAATGACTACAGCAAACAACAAAAAATAAAATTCAAAATAGTCCGCTATTAGAAATCATTAAATCCTAGAAAAGTCAGATTTTGAAATAGAAGAGTGACAAAATTCCCTATGGTAGAATAAAATATCCCTCATATCTCCCTCGAATAAAGCTAAATTCTTTGTTTTTTTTTCCAAAAGAATGGTGGTGTGTTGCCGTGAACAATGCACCAATCCTTTGTTGAATCCGGTCCCGGCAGGGATCACCCCCCCTAGAACAACATTTTCTTTCAGGCCTTTTAACCAATCGATACGACCCCGAAGAGCTGCTTTTGCTAAAACCCGAGCAGTTTCTTGAAAACTTGCTTCGGATATAAAACTTTGAGTATTCAAAGATGCTCGAGTTATTCCTAATAAAACGGCTCGATAACAGATTGCTTCTTCTAAAGCACGCCCCGTTCGTTCTGCTCGTAACAATCCAATAAGTTCTCCAGGTAAAAAAACATTAGACATTCCCTCTTCGGAAACCAAAACTTTTGATGTTATTTGACGTACAATAATTTCGATATGCCTATTATGAATCTGCACCCCCTGGGATCGATAAACCTTTTGAATCTTATTAACCAAAGAAATACGACTTTGCACTATAGTTAGCTCAGCACCAATCAAGAATCCCCAAGGAATTCCAAGAATTCTTGTTATACACTTGTTCCAACCCTTAATCCGCTTTTCTAAGTTCAGCGATATTGAATCAATCGAGCGGACTTCTAACACTTGTTCTACTTTTGGAAGACCTTGTGTTATATCACCGGATCTCGATTTTTCATATATAAATGTAACTAATGTATCCCCTTCGGAAAGAATTTCTCTGTAATGCCCATGAACTTTTGCTCCCGGAGTAGCCAAATAGGGCTTAGCGGATCTTATTACTACAGAATCCCTTTGAACAATTAAAACTTGACCCGATTTTAGGTGCGGTTCTTTTTTGGCTATACATACATTTTCACAAAAAAATTGTCCAAGACTAATTATTGTGGACGTTTCCTCATAATAATTATGATGATAATTTTGATGAAGAAAATACCAATTCAATTTGAATGGATTCAAAACAACGTTACTGTTTGGGTCGAGATTAAAAATTATTCCGTTTTCATCGATTAAATACGAGTTAATTACTTGAAAAATATGTTTTAAGTTATCAAGTTGCAAATATTTAATTAAAGAAATCTGATTATACGTGAGTAAAGGCAAAAACAAATAAAAATTTGAAATTTGGGTGGCTGTTCCTAAGGGGCCTGACGAATTTTTAATTGTAATTAGCGTATTTTTTTTTATTGATTGGTTTATCACATTGTGATATTTTACATGATTAAATGGACCCATTCTAAAACAATTAGATGATGATAAAATTAACAAAGATTGGGATTCCTTATTTCGATTTAAGAACATATGAATAGTTCCGTGATTTTGTCTAAGTGATTGTTGAAGAATGCCAGCCTTGGGAGAAATCGGATAAAACGGATTCATCTGATCTGCAGAGATCAATCCCGAATCTGGCGAATTATTCCTTTTTCTTATATATGAAATATGGGATTTCACTAAGCCAATTCTTATGAAATCTCGAATCAAACCCTTTGTACTTACTTCAACAAAGAAAGCACGGACCTCCTCGAGGGAAGAATTTTTTTTATCTTGGTCCCAATTCAAGACTAAACAAGTTCGAACTAATTGAATACTTGTGTCAGAAATTCCTCGAGTTGGTTTGCCATTTCCATAAAGGATATAGTTGAAAACTCGAAGTTGAATATTATCCTTTTCCCGAAAGAGATCTTGTGGGAAGAGTGTTGCCAAATTTATACTGTCCGCTATCTCATAGGTGGCTACGGGCCGCACCAAAACAAAAAACTTTTTCTTGGTTGGTGTGATCCGTTGGACATAAATCCAATTTTTAAATTTTTTGGATTCCTTCGAGTTTTTTTTTCCTCTTCCTGGCGGTATCAAGATGCCACTGTGTCGGGATATTTTATCTGTCTTGTCCGGAAAATGGATATCCCCCGAAAATATTTTGAGTTCAATCCTTTTTTTTTTTCTCTCCACTCGGATCAACCCGCCGACTTGGCTTCTTATATTTAAAGTGAGTCGTGTATCGACTCCAATGATACTATAGTTCTGTACCATTATGGCAGAGGATTCGGGTAAAATGTGCACTTCCTCAGGAATGAAAAAAAAGCGATCTACTTTCATTTCGTATTTTGTCTTAAATTTTTGGACTCCTCGATACTCAATCATATCCTCTTTTTGGATGATTGAATCCGCCTTTAGAGCCCCATATTTAAGAATTCCGGAACTCTTTCTTCGGTATCTAGGATCATCAAAAAAAGCAAAAATACTATTTCTACGGAAAATACCATTTATGGGTATTTCAACCGAGATACCTGAATGCGGTATGAGTTCTTTCTCTTGCTCTTGAATCGATTGGAATGGAATAAGAAATCGATTTCTTCGCCTTTTTGCTAATAAATCTGAGTTCTCATGAAAAATAGCAGAATATATGAAATTAGAATGACTAGTACCTAAGTTTCCATTCAATTCTGAATAATTGGAAATCCCTAAGTTTTTTTGATCCGCAAAATCCGAACTAAAAAATTTTTGGCTCACTTGATCATTATTCACTGAGAGGCTAGAAATAGATTTTCTTTCGGCGGGACGAAAGGGTATGTTCATTTGATCTTGATCTTTATGGATCGAAAAAAGAATTAGACTAGATCCGCACGAACTTCCTGATAATATCCATAAATGACTTGTTTTTGGTAAAAGGTGGACATTACTATATGTAAATTCGGGTGCATGGGACACATCAGTACTCCAGTGCATTTCGCCCTCTGAGTCAGAATAAATATATTTTCTAACCCTCTCTTTAAAATGAAAAGTGTATGTTCCCTCGCGAATCTCAGCAATAACTTGTTCTGATTCCACATATTGATCATTTTGAACTAAAAGAAAACTTTTTGGTGGAATAGTCACGCTATGTATAATATCTTCGCTCTCAATAATTACAGATAAGTCTATATAACATAGAAAGGCAGGATGCCCGTGACGTGTACGTGTAGGATGAACCAAATCCTCATTGAATTTTATTTTTCCATTATAAGGGGCTCGTACATGTTCGGCAGTACCTCCTGTAAATACCCCGCCGGTATGAAAAGTTCTTAATGTTAGTTGAGTCCCCGGTTCGCCGATCGATTGACCCGCGATAATACCTACAGCTTCCCCCAATTCAACTAGGTCACCATGAGTGGGACTCCGACCATAACATAATCGACAGATCCAAGATGTACTCCGACAAGTAAAGGGAGTTCGAATAGATATTGATTGTGTTCCAAAGGTTATTAATCGATTGACAAGTCCAATCCCAAGATCTTGATTTCGAAAGGCGACACATCGGGAACCTATATATATATCGTCTGCTAAGACACGACCAATTAATGTTTGGATAAAAATTCTTTCTGACATCATCCGATTTTTATTTCGAGGACTCACAGAAATCCCTCGGATAGTGCCACAATCTGTTCTACGTACAACAATATGTTGAACTACTTCAACAAGTCGACGCGTAAGATATCCAGCATCTGATGTGCGTACAGCAGTATCTACAACTCCTTTACGGGCTCCATAGCAAGAAATAATATATTCTGTTAAAGACAGTCCTTCGCGTAAATTGCTTTGAATAGGTAAATCAATCATTTGTCCTTGGGGATCCGACATTAATCCTCTCATACCTACTAATTGATGTACTTGAGATGCATTTCCCCTAGCTCCCGAAAAAGACATCATATGGACTGGATTGAAGGGGTCCGTCATCCTAAAATTAGGATTCATTTCTTGTCGCAAATATTCACTTGTAGCATACCATATCTCAATAGATTGGCGTAATTTTTCTACCGCATGTACATTCCCATAATGATGGTGTTTTTCCAAAATCCAACTTTGTTGTTCAGCATCTTGGACAAGCCAGCCCTTAGAAGGTATCGTTAAAAGATCATCAATTCCTAATGAAATGGATGTAGCAGTGGCTTGCTGGAAACCCAGAGTCTTTACTTGATCTAGGATGTGTGATGTATATGCCATCCCGAAGTGATCTATTAATCGGCTAATAAGTCGTTTAATAGCAGTTCCATCTATCACTTTATTGTGAAATACCAGATTGGCCCGTTCCGCCATAAGTACCTCCATATTCTGCTGAATGGGATTCGACAATGAGTTTGAGTCAATGATTGCAAAACTTCCTTTTCTCGATCTTGATTTGCGTAGAATTTTAGGTCAGGAACTATGGTCCGAGTTGAATCGGAGAGGTCCGAATTCACACGGGTGTCCTAGAATTCCTTTTTTTTAATACCATATTATTAGGTATCATATGAACATGCTTGAGAAAAACCTTGTATAGCTTCCTCGATTTCTCGATAAAAAGAAATATGACCAACTGTGGTTCGAATATATATACAAAAAGTTTCTTTTTTTACACTTCTTACTATTAGATAGTGTGCATAAATCTCATGATAGTTACCAAAAGATTCATAGTGAACTTCGATAGGAACTTCTCTTGAAGCAATAACGCGTTGATCTAATTGCCACCGAAGCCACAAAGGACTATCTAAATTGATTCTTTTCTGTCGATAAGCTCCAATTGCATCATAGGAATTGCAAAAAAAAGGTTCTTTCGTATACTTAGAGTTTGTTTCGTAAATTCTTTCATTTTGATAGTTTTTTCGATTACATGGATTATATCTGTTTGCACAAATACCTCGACGGGTGCCGCTCGTTAATACATAGAGTCCAATAAGCATATCTTGAGTCGGTACAGAAATGGGATCTCCAATAGCTGGAGATAAGAGATTCATATGAGAAAACATAAGTAAACGAGCCTCTGCTTGAGCCTCTAAAGATAAAGGCACATGAACAGCCATTTGATCCCCATCAAAGTCTGCATTGAACCCCTTACAAACTAATGGATGTAAACAAATAGTGCGCCCTTCCACTAAAATTGGTTGGAATGACTG
>NC_141897.1:37718-42718 GCF_030686135.1 Camelina sativa
GAAATCCCGTTATGATCCAATTCTGACTGGTAATAGATACCGGGACTTTGCAATATTTGATTGATCACAATTCTGTATATTCCGTTTACTATAGAAGTTCCAAGGGAATTCATTAAAGGAATGTTTCCAATAAAAATTCTTTGTTCTTGCATATTCCTACTGGTTTTCCAAATTAATCCCGCGGATACATATAATTCAGAAGAATATGTAAGTGATTCATAGACAGCATCTCGTTCTTTTATCAGAGGTTCTACCAATTGATATGTTTCCACAAATAATTGAAATTCAATTTCGTGATCTATATCTTCAATTTTTGGAAACTTAGAAAGTTCTTCTATTAAACCCTGATCAATAAACCGATAAAACCCTTCAAATTGTATCTGATTAAATCCGGGTATTGTAGATGTTCCCTCTTTTTCATCCCCAAGCATCTTTTTTGAATTTCCCATTTATCCGTTTATTGAAAAAATCCCATCCCATCTCTCATTCTTCACCGAATCATATCCATAGAATTCGATCTAGCAATAATGGAATTTCTATTCTGTTTACTGAATCACATGAAATTTTATCCAACTCCAAGATATATGGAATGTATGAAATACGTATGAACGGAGACTAGATTCAATTGGAATTAAAAAAAAAAAAATAGATCCAACATGGAACAGAATTGAGAAATACCACTGGAACTTACGGAGTTTTGTAAAGACTAGAAAAAAAGTAATTTCATTTTCACCTATGATATTACATATTCCAATTCGATTGCATACCATTAAAAATTTATTCATCATTGGATCTGTTCGAGCAGATAAACATATAATAAATAGAAAACTTTTTTTTTAACCACTTTACTTTTTCATGTATTTGTATTTCATTGTTTAAAAAAAGATTTGCAGAAAAGAGATTGATTTTTCCCTATTTTGAATAGAATAGTTAGAATATCAAAAAATTGAAGTAGGTAAGAAAACTTGTGTTTTTTTATTTATTAATTTTTTTATTATTAAAATAAAAAAGAATGCACAGATATATATGTCTCTTTTTCTTCTTTTATTGTGGTACAGTTCTATTTGGGACAGCACATGCTGTGCTTTATCAAAAAGGAAATGTTCTCTTCAAGTCAAGGGAAAAATTGAAATATAAAAATTTATTGAGAATTACTCCTCAAAAGCATCCCTAGAGAGATAAAATACCCCATTATAGAGCTATAGCTCTATAACACAACATAACGTATGTTCTGATTCTGGGGTTTACATATACTCATAATTACTGTTATAATTGAAATTGAAGAAGATTTCTTTTTAATTGAAAAAAACTCAATATAGATGAGTTATAAATGTATTTCTAATGATTTTCTTAATATTATTAGAAATAAAAAAAAGTAGATTTTAATTTTAATTCAAAAAAGGTAATGAATTTACAGTCAATAGTTAATGGTTCTGGTTTGTACTAGATTCTATATTTTGTGACTTAAAATCTATATATATATTTTTTTCGGAGTTGAAAAAGAAAATTGGAATCTAGTTTCTATCGTTTTGGCGGCATGGCCGAGTGGTAAGGCGGGGGACTGCAAATCCTTTTTCCCCAGTTCAAATCCGGGTGCCGCCTCAACAACAGACTTTAAATATCAAACGTAGGAAAAGACTCTTGATACTTTCTTTTCGTTATTCTAAGCCCCCGGCTCTCGAGGTTCTATTATCTAACCTAAAGTTTTGCCTATCAGATTCAAGGAAAACTTCAAGTAGTGGAGGGCAATCTGTAAATCTTTACTTGCCACTACTAATTTAGTTCCATTTACTGAGTTTTCAATTAGATTGGATAGCCAGAGAGGGAATTTAATTAATAGTTTTGGAAAGGACCTAAGATACTTTGGATATAGACTCATGAAAGTCTCGGAATGCTCAGACATTCAATAAATATTAGATTAGATTAAGAATTGCCTTTCATTTTACTTCCAAAAATAAAAAATCATAAAAGAAAGAAAAAGTCTTCTTCTTTCTACATGTGAGTCAGATTCCTTGGATACTTCGAAAAATGTCCGTTTGCTTGTGTTTACATCTTGTCGATTCTACTAGAAATTCTATAATTAAGAATAACTCATTATAAGATAAGATAAGTGGATTTTTGGAGTAGTTCGTCAATGGTGACCAAATACCTCTCCCTTTTTTTGACTCTGCACCAGTGATTTCACTATTATTAGTGAACAATAATGGAATAGTTTCTTCATATTCATAGAAATAGGGGGCAGAATTCACATGGATATAGTAAGTCTCGCATGGGCTGCTTTAATGGTAGTTTTTACATTTTCCCTCTCTCTCGTAGTGTGGGGAAGAAGTGGACTCTAGAAATACTTCTAATTGCGGTAATAATCAAACTCTATCAACCCGTATCAACTGTTTTCGTTTTCTAGACCGTTCGGCAATTTTTTTTAATATTTTTTTTTTTAGAAATTGGATGTATGTTTTATTGACTCATTTTCTATTTTTATATCAGGGTTTACACGGTTAACCATTCATGGGGTAACCCCTTTCGAAATCTGAAGAAGCTTCCATCGAATTGGGATTATCCGTATTAAATGGATCAAACAAACAAATGAAATTGAGAAAGTATGTACATACATTTCATATTTTATTTCATTTATATTGACGTTTATAAAGAAAAAGAGAGATATAGGTGGATTTCTTTATATTAAGATATTTCACTTGTATCTTTATACATTAAAATAACCATAATGGCTAGTATGGTAGAAAGAGATATCTTTCTACCATACTCATACTAGCGGGCCCCTTAGGATACTACTGAATTTAATGCATTCCTTTCATTTAAGACGAGAAATTGAAATCTTTTTTTTTTATTGTCATTGATAGTAAAATTTTATTCAAATTAATCATTTTGACTAACGGTTTTTACGTAAAATTATAAGCAAAAAAGCAGTAGGAACGAGAATGAAGAGTGCAGTAGCAATAAATGCAAGAATATTTACTTCCATAATTTAATCGTTTATTATTATTATTTTTCTTTGGAATATCTCGGGATTTAATCCCATAGAGATGAGAAATCTTTCGCTTGTAAACTCACTCAGATTAATTAGATTTCGATGATATCGAATGAAAGAAATATCATGAATAACAATATCGGAGCTATAAAATCGATTCATCGTCAAGAATTTAATAGTATAACATAGGAAGATCTTTTATCCACACCGAATACATAATGAGATTCCTGATCCAATCAAAAAAAAGTTATTTATGATTCTTTTTCCCAGCTTTCCTTTCTAAAACCTAGTTGTTTATTTTCCTTGTACAATCATCTGATGAAGTATCATAAAAAACTTTTTCGACTTCGAACAAAAAGGGTTTCTAAAGAACCTTAAATAAACAATAGAAATCAATATAGAGAAAACAAGTACGAAGTTCAATTTGAAATAAAAAAAAATTGAAAGGGTTTGTCATCTTTTTGGAAAACAAAAAAAGGGAATGTGACAAAGACGAGTCCCAGTAAAAAAACGAAAATATTCAAAAAAATTAACGAGTTAATTTGTCTTACGAGTTTTTTATTCGACATCGCCTCTAATCTTTTAAAAGAGCATATTCATTAGGGAAGACGCGTTTTATCTTTATTTTTTAAAAAACCTCTTTCCTTGGTTGGATTCGAACTATTTAAAATTCCTTGACTTCACAGAAAGAAAAGTATATATAGGTACTCTTGACAAATGTATTATACGCTACCCTATTCCATTTTCCTACACGAATTAATGGGAGAGCGGTTGACAAAAAGCGGAAACTCCATACAGTATCTCTTTCTTGAAGTGTTGAGTGTTCTCAATAATTATAATTAATTTACATAAATTATAATTAATTTACATATGTCTCTCTACCCTAGTTAAAATAATCGACCCTTTCTTTTGCTTTATGAAAAAAAAAAAGAAAACAAAAAGATAAATGAAACCATTTTCATCCCCTTGCCCAGAAACAAAAAGGGGAGTTGATGTATTGAATCCGCCGGGACTGACGGGGCTCGAACCCGCAGCTTCCGCCTTGACAGGGCGGTGCTCTGACCAATTGAACTACAATCCCATGGAAATCAAGTGGGTAGCTTACATATTCCTTCTTACGATTTCATTTTAATCATTTCAATTTGAAATTCAAATTTTTGTTTTGTAACAACGAAAGTAACAAGTGATATATTGATATCTATATGGATATCACTTTAGTGAGAGCAAGACGGATTACTGGGTAATCCTTGCATTATTATCAAATCGATTGATAATCTATTTTTTACAAAAAAAATAGATTATTTTCCCGACTCTATTCATTTCGGAATTTTTTATGAAAAAAAAAATAACTAAACACAAGAAATAAAGAAAAAAGTAAAGTCGAACTATACCCTGAAATTTGACCTTTTTTTTCTTACCCTTCTCTGTCATTTATGCAAAACAAAAAGGGTTATGTAGACAGCGAATTATTGGGCCGAGCTGGATTTGAACCAGCGTAGGCATATTGCCAACGAATTTACAGTCCGTCCCCATTAACCGCTCGGGCATCGACCCAGGAAGAATCTATTCTAACTTTATGGATAATCCATGATCAACTTCCTTTCGTAGTACCCTACCCCCAGGGGAAGTCGAATCCCCGCTGCCTCCTTGAAAGAGAGATGTCCTGAACCACTAGACGATGGGGGCATACTTGCTCAACCGCCATCATACTATGATCATAGTATGATCAGTTTTTTAAAATTGTCAATATAACCAAATGGTATGACCAGCTTATAAGGTTTTTTCTTTTTTCTATAGAATTCTATATCATTTTTTTTATTTTACATTTGTATTCATATTCTAATCATAATTCTATAAAAAATCTATATATTTTCTTTTTTTTATTTGAAGTGGAAATATTATATTAAATAAAAAAAAATCTAAAAATCGTCTAGTACGGAATCTTTTCAATAAGTGATTGATCTAACATAAAAAAAAAGAAGGTTAAGTTTCATTTTTTTTACTTTCCTTC
>NC_141897.1:47718-48829 GCF_030686135.1 Camelina sativa
AAAAAAAAAAACTAATAAAAATTGATATCTGATATTAATATAGAATATTTTATGGAAATAGAAGAATCATATATTCTTGAATATGGAATTCAATATTAAATATATAGAATAAATCTAATATTAATATATAATATATATATATATAATTTATATATATTAATAGAATTGTTAATTGAATTGATTTGGTGGTAGAATTTTATGAAATGACCCCAAACCAAAGAGTGTATCTCGTCTAGCTTTGAACAAATATTATCGATAAATTTCTTATCAAGAAGGCAAAAAAATGCGGATATAGTCGAATGGTAAAATTTCTCCTTGCCAAGGAGAAGACGCGGGTTCGATTCCCGCTATCCGCCCAAATATAAATGGATTCAAAAAGATAAAAGATTCGGTATAGTTGACCGGGAAATATAGTAATTTTTTCCTCGCGTCCCAAAAGACACGTATTAATTAATGACTAGTTAATAGAATCAAACTTACATTTCTTGAAAAAAAAATGTTGCGGAGACAGGATTTGAACCCGTGACCTCAAGGTTATGAGCCTTGCGAGCTACCAAACTGCTCTACCCCGCGCTGAAACAAAAAAACTTGGACTAAACTCTAATAAACAAAGAAGAATTGAATGAGCCCCTATTCCATATCTGTACAAATAGAATAGCCTATTTAGACAGAATGGTAAAGGGGCCTCATCGATGATAGAAAAAATAGAAAAATTAAGAGATACTTAAATCCTTACCAGCTTGATCTTGTTGCCCCTGGCAACAAACATGCCTGAACCATTTCCCGAAGGATGTGTCCAGATAGTCCAAAGTCTCGATAGTTAGCTCTCGGTCTTCCGGTCGAAAAGCAACGTCGATGAAGACGTGTAGGTGCACTATTACGCGGTGGGGATTGTAATTTTCCATGAATTTTCCATTTCTCACTTAGCGATGGAATCTTACTTATTTCCTTTTTTGAGGATCGACGAATCAAATGATATTTTTTTTCCAATTTTTGCCTCTTCTTCTCCCTATAAATCAAACTTTTCTTTGCCATAATGCTTCAGTTCCTCTTATTATCAATGATAATGATACAAATCGGATCCTAGATGTAGAAATAAATATAAGAGTGC
>NC_141897.1:48929-77235 GCF_030686135.1 Camelina sativa
TCAAGCCCTTCTGTAACAGAACTAGCACCGCTTACTTTGACAACAGGGGATGATTTCACAGTGACTTTATCTGTAACACCGACAATGACTCACTAGAAAGTCAAGTCATCTGTTCCAGAGCCTATGATTGCAAAGAACGCATTCCTCCTAACCAACATATCGTTTCTCTCGAACTAACATATCATCCAGCTTCTATCGAACCAACGGCTACGGGTTCTCCCGAAACAAGAAGATCCCGATCCTTCTGCATACGCATAAGCCGTTTCATTCGCCGAAGCATTAGTCTCAAGATCCGAATCCTATGAATCAACTGGATCAATATTCGCAACCGATGCAACATCTGATTCTTTTATGGTTTTGGTTGCTGGACCTTTCTCCGCCACCGTCTTTTCATCTATCAGTTAAATCAGTTGACCTTTCTCTCTTCTCTCTCTCTCTCCTCTTTTTCTCCTCCTTTCTATTTCTTCTCTTATCTCTTCTCTTCTAGGGTTAACAAATTTGGTATCAGACGCGTAGGTTACGCAATGGCACCGAAACCAGATCCCACTGTTCTTCCTGATCTTCAGGAGAAAAAGGCGATCCTGGGAACCCAGATCGAAATGATAACCCAAGCCATGACAACACTGGAGTCTCGTGTGACAGATCTGCAGCAAGAAAGCAACGACCATAGGACTTGGGTCAGGGAAGCTCTAGACAAGTTGTTGAAGAGGGATTTGGGAGATTAAAACAGGCCGAAACCCACTACCAACAAGATGATAGCAACAGGCGAGCAGCACAAGGGAGAGTCTCGACGAGCCTCTTCCACGATTAACGGTTCCTCCGAGACAAGCTCCCAACGGAAAGAGCTCACTTAGGCTTGATAGCTTTGATGTGAGCGTTTGTCCAATTCAAAGATTCTAAGCTCTCACAGCACTGATTTCCGATGGAAACTACAGACCTTCATCACAGAGAAACTTCCAGGAAGATGAAGGGTTCTCGTACTCGCTTGGCGGGGATGAAGTAAACCCTCTTTCTGAGCAGCTATCGAGCCTATTAGCTTCTTGCCCGCATCCCAAAGTACGATTCCCCCGGACAACCACAATGGTTACTCAACTAAGAAGCAAGTCCTTCAAAGAGACAGCTTTACTTACCTTTTCTCTCTAGATGGAACAACTCAACTCCTTACTTAGATTTAAGGGGGTTAAGGTAGTTGACTTTCTGGCTGATAAATCAGGTAACGAAGCCTAAGATTTAGATGACTGATTAGATTACTAGTTTGTTTAACTGAGATTCCCCCGCCTAAATCCCATATCTTAAAGTAAAGACTATAACTCAACAGCAAGCTGCCTTTACTTGGCTTCAAGTCCCATAAGAGAAGGAAGAATAGCTGGAAGCTAGAGAGTAGCTGCCTAGCTACAAACTCAAAAGCTGGTGAAAGGAAGGCCTTTTCCTTACTTAGCTTAGAGTCCAAAAGGTGTTATAAGCTGGAAGCTAAGAAGCTAGTCGTTTATGAGTAGGAGTTCCCATCGGTCCAGAACTAGAAGTCAACTCAAAACCGCTAAAAGGACCTATTATTTGCATTCTCCTATTAGGACCTATTATTCTAAGTACCATTGGAGCTCCTTTTCCCGACAACAGATCGGAGATTTGACTTTCCTCAAGTCATACGTCTTTTGTTCAGCCAACAGTGTTCCGCTCTACTTATTATTACTTACTAGCGCCCTTCACTTCAACTCATACATACTACTTTTTGACTTTCAGCTTATTCCCAAATCAAAGCTACTTGCTTATAAGAAGAGAAGAGCAAGGTGCGTAACTGGCTTGTTAAAAAGCATGGAAAGGTATCCAGAAAGCACAGTAACAGCTATGATATAGGCACCCTCTCGCCTAATACCCACTACTAAGGATTGAAAGTAGCACAATCATCGGTTATAGAATTCCAGATCTACGAATAGCCAGAGCCTAGCTTGATTACTGGAACTAAACAGAAAGCTGCTCCTACCTTACTTATCGATAAGGAGTACAGGGACTGAGTCGACTTCTTTTAGTTCTCTTTCTCCTAGCAGCCTTTCCTTCTTGCTTAGAGCTTCTATTCCTTTTGCATTGCCCATCATTCTACTCAAAAGAGGACGAAGGCTACTTTCGGGACATTGGTTGCAGCGATTTGTAGACCAATAGCAAAGCAGCAACGATTCGATGCTCTCTTCCTCCAAGAGCGCATTCAAGGTCTAATGAAATTCCCGGATCGAGCATTCTTGGCTAAGTATTCACTGATTCAAGATTTTCCGGTCCACGGTAACCGATACCCTATTAAGCAGCATACACATTGAGTCAACTCTGTTCACTCCGAGGCCATTCAATCAAGGAGATAAGCGCTGATATTCCGATCTGCCTAATTCGTTGAGTCTTCTGTCGGCGAAGTTTTTCATTTCAAAATAAAGTGGAAACTGAGGACTGGGCTAAGTCTTTAATTTCCTCTATTGAGGAATTCCATTCGCCCTATAGATCAAGGAGAGTTTCAGCATAGATGAAGTAGTGCCCTGGTAGCTCTTCCGAGGGCTGGTGCTTTCCTTCCCTCCCGGGCGAGAAGGGGTAGGTTTTTAATCCTGCTCTCTTCTTTCTTTTGGTTGGCTTTCCCACAGTCGATTCAAGAGCAAGCAAGAGAGAGTATATGTATTTCTTTCAAGCCAGGGCAAAGGCATATTTCGACTAGCTAACTTCCCTATTCTATCAAGACATTCAGAGATGCTTCTTCTCCCTTCCTGCGCTTAGGCCCATTCCTAATCTTATTGCTAAGGCTGCACCTAAAGCACCAAGAGCCACTCTATTCCGTACTGAAGGAAGTCGCTTATCTCTGCTATTAATGCTTCTCATTCCTATTATCTGTAAGCGGGAGCGGGCTACCCAATATAGTTATAAAACAAACTCTTCTCCTTTCAGACGATATTTAAACCTCTCCAGGGCTCCGAAAGGACTCTAAGCGCAAAGGAATCTTCCGACGAGGCGAACGACGGGGCTTGAATAGGGATTGATTTCCCCACCAGAAGCTTTGTATAGGAGAATACTAGATAGAAGGCTACTAAGACAGAGCCCAATCTTTATACGTATTTAAAAAAGATATAAAGAAAAAAAAATTAAAATATTACTAAATTTTTACCTGTTGACATTATAGCGCTTCCTTCTTCTGATCCTAGTCCGCAAAAAAAACCGGTAAAAGTCCCTAACATCCCAAAAAGAACAGGTGCCAATTTAGCTATTACGGAAATCAAATTTTGCATAATTTCGAGTGTGATCATAAACCTAAAATCAGACAATGACAGAGCGTCCGTACCCACCTGAAGTAGCATCCCGCTCTTAAGGCTTATTACAACGCGGAAGCCTTATTTGATTATATGGAAGATTTTTTCCCCAACTTGCTTTATTAACGGGCATTTTCGGGGACTAGCCCGCTTCTTCATTACTCAAGAGGGCGATTGCCCGGTCCTCTTTCATGTGGAATCATTTTAGATCGTATCCAAGCCTGCCTCCACTTTCTTATGTGAAAGAGGTGCTTGCTTTATGAGACTGAATGGAAACCGATCAGAATACGAATAAGATCAAAAAGGCCATCATTGGGGCAAACAATGCAATAGCTTCGGTTAGAGCAAAGCCCAAAATGGCATAACCAAATGATTGTTTAGCCAATGATGGATTTCGCGCCACAGAATGAATCAAAGAACTGAAGACGTTTCCAATACCGATAGCAGCTCCCGCTGAAGCAATTGTAGCAGCTCCGGCACCTATTGATTTTGCACCTTCTAACATCTCGGGTTGAGAATTCGACTCACGCTTTGTCATTCACTTATCTTATATCTTATTGATTCCTCGTCGATTCTTACCCTCGTTCCTTTGATCTTGGACATCTCACTTGGAATGCATTCTTTGCGATCTTGTACCCACGGAGTGGTAGACTGAAGACCAACAACATCTCGACAAAGATAAGTACAAGCAAGTAGATCATTCGACGTCAGAGGGAATGACTCGTAGCTAGGGTCCCATCTCTCTTCGATTATTCAATTTGATCCGTCTTCGTCTTCTCTTATGAAATTGATAGTTTGTGAGATCGATTATTCATAAATGCTGCCCCTTCTCTTATATACGAGAGCACCAGATACACCATGGATGAATACATACGATTTCACTTATCCCAAAAGTAAAGATCTTATTCGTATTCTGATCGAGGAAAGAAGGCGAGCTAGTTCAACTCAATGACAACCTCTAGGGCCAAGCCTATGGAAAGCTTTTCCAATCTCCTTCCGCATTCTTTCCTTTAATATGCTTGTATCACATACCAATAAGACATAGGAGTTCGTTCCGAACAGATAAGATGGTAGTTGGCTATCAATCTTCTTTAGCACGAGTCGATCCCTATTCTTCTTAGTTGGTGAGAACTATGACTTGAACCTGCTCCTTACTTCAATCTTCTTTTCAATTCAGATATGGATGGTAAAGTCCATTCAGATATAGATGGTAAAGGAAGATCAAGTTACTCGGCTAGACCATTATCCAAAGAATGGAAAGCTAAAGCAAGTCAAAGAATCAGTCCCATAATTGAATGGCATCGTCCTTTCTTTCCCCCATGAATTGCTTTCTCTCGTACTCATGCGATCCCCCGCCCGACCCCTTCCTACTTGAACTCCTGGTTTTGATGCTGTGACTTCCCCCATGAATTGCTTTTTCTTCTTTTCTTGCTTTCCTGCGTTGCGTACAACTCCTTCTCTTATTAGAGGGCTCTCACGGCTCCTATGGTTGAGGAGCGTTGGGCCCATTCTAACTAAGTT
This sequence comes from Camelina sativa, assembly GCF_030686135.1. Lineage (NCBI taxonomy): Eukaryota > Viridiplantae > Streptophyta > Magnoliopsida > Brassicales > Brassicaceae > Camelina > Camelina sativa. Next base: position 53,729 of record NC_141897.1, read on the forward strand.
GGAGCGACTCTCCGGAAGAATTCCTTTGAAGAAAGATCCAAGCACTCAACTTGATTGGAGAAGTTAGCGAAAGAGTCTCGAGAGCAAGGCGTTGAGCGGATCGACTTTTGCTTTCCCCCTAATAATCTGAAGGGAACGGGTGAGAATGAAGTTCAGGCTAACCACAGCTCCTTTCGTTTCAGTGGGGGTTGCAGTCTAATGAGAAATGAGGGTTGATCATCGATCTGTAGCGAATCTTTTCTGCCAATTGACTTTCTTGTCCTTCGCCCTCTAAGCCATTGGTTAAGTTGGTGAGTCTAAGTCTAAAGAGTAGGGGCGTAGCGAATTGACTATTGTGATCTCTTTAGCTTGAAATAGGCGCTGGAGTCTGTCTGAGTATGTAAAAGATGTGGTGGATAGGATAAGAAAGAACCTTCTACATCAGCTAATTCTTCTTCCACGAGGGACTCAAATAAAGGAGGATCGGTTTCTTTCCCGTTCATCGTATCCATAGGATTGGGGGTCTCTTCCTGTCCTGAAGAAGCAGCTCTTTGCCTTTCTGCTTCAAAGAAAGAGGGGGAATGAGCAGATCAAGCCTTTCCCTTCATGCACTAGATGGATCACTTACAATGATCAATACTCTTCGTGAGAATCTAAGGCGCTTAAGGAAGCATCTCGAATCGGGCGTGAAAAAGATCCATCTTTGATTTATTTCACACAATTTCGCAATGTCAACTTGCTCGATGTAGGCTTGCTCCCATATTCTCCACGGTTTAAGGCAAGATTGGTGGGAAAGGGATATTCTCGCATCGATTACAATGAAATATTCTCTGTAGCCGACATATGTTCCAGTTCGCCAATAGTATCCATCGTTCACAGCTTCTGCTCTTTTTTTGGGGGGCACCCAGCAGTTTACTGTTAAGGACACTATCGACTTACTGTGATATGTCTACAGTCAAAAGCTAGTACTTTATGGGTAGCATCTTTAGGGACTCAGAGATCAGGAAAACTTGATAGAAAGCCCCAGCTCTAACTTGATAGAATGCCCCAGCAATGGGGCCATCGGAGAGGTCCAACGTAATTTATTACTCTTATAAAAGAGGGAACTCGACTGAAAGGAGAGGAGAGAAATTCCATTTACAGGCTTTCTACCAATGACCGGAGACCAGAAAGGGGAATAGAGAGATAAGCCTTGAGCGGTCAGACCAATTACGATCGATTCGCTAAACATTCAAGATTCTCGAGATGAACTGCTAAAAGAAGGAAGGGCGATAGAGAGAGGTTTTTAACTTTCAACTAAGCTAAGGAGATTCGGGATGGGAACCCGCACTCTTTTGACTGAGAGGCGTAGGAGAGAGGGAGTTCCCCGTAATCCGAAATATGATTTAGTACAGAGGCCGGCCGACCCCAAAGTCCTCCAAGTACTCACTCCTTTCAACGTCCCAAGGGGCATTAAAGACATAGAGATCTTGGAACCAAGGTCCTCCTATGGAAGGAATAAGACCTTGAAACAAGACCCCCCAAAAGGGGTCTTTATGGGACCTTTGTCAAGGTCGTTCGCTCTGGGCTTTGGGTTCAACGGGTCGCTTTGAAAATAAATAGTCTCATTACATTTAAGGTGCAAAGATTGACCTCGATACATGTCAAATTTTGAATGCCTCATGACCTATGGTTCGGTCGTGGAAAACCACCAAAGGGTGGTTGGTTGAGATCTTAAGGAAGAAATACCGACCCAAAGATCTGGCATGTGTCCTTGAGTCCTCTTTTGCCACGTGTCGCAGGGCAGCAAACCTATAAAAAGGGACCGTATCCGAGAAAGTACTCCTGCTAGCACTGAGTGTCTTCTTTCCACTAGGCTGAAATACGGCTGATTTTTCACTCGTGCGCACGCATCTCGCTTTTGGCTCTCTGACCGATACGACCTTTCTGGGTTTGTTAACATCCTTTCTTCTCCTTTTGGGTATTTGCTATCTTGTGGTCCCTGATTCTTAGGCTGACCACGTGGTCCTCTTGCGACGTTTGTTGGGAGGTAGCATCCAAGGTCCGAAAGGCCTTTGTTCCGACCCGACTTGCGGATCCGGGTTTGGGAGAACCTCCTTCGCCGCCGGTGAGTTTTCTACATTAGTCTGGTTTTGCTTCGGACAAAGCTCTATCCGGTGGCCATATTCCCCACACTCAAAAACATATAAGATGCAAGCCTTCGTATTCGACCCTTTGGATGTCATCATTAAGACAAAACTGGGAACTCTTTTTTAATTTTAAGTCTACCTCCACACACACACGTGCATATAGACCCCTAGATGAATCCACTGTGCATAGATCAGCCCGGACTGCTTTGACCAGTTTCTTCCCAATCTGGTTCATTAACAAATTGAATCGTGATCACTGGGGACGTTTCCTCTCGTTTGACTCGAGTTGCCTTTAAGTCTCCTAATCACATGGATATAGGTGGGTTAATTGTTCTTTCTTTCGGATGAGCCAATTGAATCAGATGAAGATATGAGATCAGTTCAGTCTCATTCCGTAAAGCCAAAGACGACATTCTATTAAAGATAGAGTGGGTCGACCTTTCAACCAGGACGGTTGGGTGCGCTAAAGCAAAGGCGTCTTATCAAGGGCCTGCCGCTCCCCTCTTTCGTTGTGACAAGGGAGTGTGCTTATGATTCTACTTTGTTGCTAGACCAGGTCTTAAAACGCAATTATGACTAGGTCGGGACTGACGGGGCTCGAACCCGCAGCTTCCGCCTTGACAGGGCGGTGCTCTGACCGATTGAACTACAATCCCAGTTTTCAAATTATTCTTCTTGTCAACCTTCTTCTCATACGAAATTTCAAAAGAAAGAAGTAAAGTCGTTGGACCAACAACCGCCAGGATAAAATCTGTGTGAGCGGGGCAAAGACACCTGTTTGTTTTCCGAGCGAGAAAGAGATAAATTGGAGATTGTGTAATATTACATCCAATCTTCCTTGAGAGCTGGAAAAATTCCATGAAGAAGAGCTCAAAGTATTCGTTCCCAGTCGGATTCTCTAATTAAGATATAGCAGTCAACCATCAAGAAATCATCAACTATTTCACCGGGGATGAGCTCTATGGCTATTCTATTAAGTAAGGATCAACTTAGTCCTTAGGCTTAAGCTAGAACTGCTCCTTCTATCACATCGGATTCTAGTAAAGAGATGGGCCTTCTCGTCTGATCTCTGCATCAACAGGAATGCGGGAAAAGCTTTTTCTCGCCCCAGAGTCCCTAGCAGCCTTAAGCCCGCTACGCCCCCCTTTAGTTGAACTGGTTGCTATATAGGTCAATTGAATCTTAGCCAGTTTCTTCTTACTCCTTTTGTTCTCATTCCCGCCAACCGTGCCATGAAGAGTCGAGCAAGAGTAATCGCAGCTTTATCTCTGCCTTTGCAGCTCCCATTCCTGCCTTATAAAAGCTTCAATCTACAAAAGTAGAACTACTGATGACAGGTCTGGCCTACAACTGACTTGCTTTCAGACTTACTGGCTGAAGAGCAAAGAGATATCTATTTTACAGTAAATTCCTCTTAGAATAGTATCCCGCTCTTTATAGGTTTTGCTACCTTGAGCCCAACGAGTGTAATACCTGGAGCGAGTAATAGAGAGGACAGAAGATATAGACTTTTTCTTTCCTTTCTGGCTTGACCATGAGGCCATGACTATTCAAATCTTACAGGAAGCAACCGCTGTACCCCCGCCTTCTAGCTCTTAGACTTTTAGAAGGGGGTTCCTCCGGCGCTTTGTTCCGTTAGTTTACTTTTCATTTTCAGTCTTGTAAGTTAGTTATGTCTTTCAAGGGATATCACCATCCCCCGCACCTCTTATTGGTGGAAGCGCGGGGCGTTGCAACCATCATCCTTGGACCCGGAATATAGAGTTCTTCCCTGGTACCTGGAGGATGGAGAAGAGAAGGCATTGTCTTTCCTTGATGGAAAACTCTATGGTATAGCTATCATTAACGGAGGAAATTCTCCTTTCGCACCTTGATCTTTCTAGGGCTATTTTCACTAAGCCGAATCTGTGGACTGAGTGGCTAACTATTCTAGGAGTGGGGCTCTTCTTTGTATCGAGAAAATCTTTTGTTAACAGTTCAAACTCCCTGGCACCATCCCCTGAATAAAGGGCTGGGGGAGGTTTGACACCCTCCCAGATCACTTGAGCACAAAGCTTTAAAAGGAGCAATAGTGGTCCTGCTAACGAGGTACTATGCCCGGTTGGTGGACTTTCCTTACCAAAGTGGCAACACAGAGGTTTGGTCAGAAAGCTGATAAGGGTATGACAACCTTACGGATTAGGCAATACCTAATCTTACTGGTTCTTCGTCAGAGCCGGGCGCCGTCCATCACGTGGCGTTTGTCCACGGGTCAAGGAGAGTAGAACCGGCGGGGTCCTTTTTAGTGTTTTGTGGTACATACCAAAAGGTTTGTCATTTTATACCGATTGATATGGCTTTCAATTTGTTTACCACATTCACCGAGAGGCTCCGCTTGGTCTCTTGGCGCAGTGTTTTTGAAGACACTCGGTCACTCCGGCGTTTCCTCATTCGGATCGCCTTAGTGGCTACTGGGCTCGTTAGTAAAGAATCAGCGATTGTTTGTCACGTCTTAGCAGGCAAAGTACTTAGAATGTACAAGACATCGCGGGACCCTTGTTTGCGTATTATTGTAAGTCTGCCTTTACTTAGTATTTATTTCCGACCCGACTCCATCGCTAAGTCGAATAGAAAGCAAAGACCTTGAAAAGAAAAGATCTTTCACCCGGATTCCAGGAAAATGAGCTGCCATTGTGAACCGCTACCATACCAGACCAGATTTGACAGACAAGCTCCGTTGCAAGAGTATTCCATCTATCCAAAACCCCGCAAACCGCTTGGAGTTGGATCCACAACAAAACTCAACCGTGGTCGTCCAGCACGATAAATTTTGAACTTACACCGAATCGCGAATCCCGTGCAATTGAGATTTTCTAGTTGAATTCATTCACAAAAACCCCCGGGAATTTTAGATGAATCACTCCATAACGAAAAGTGCTAAGGTCCTCTCATTTACTATTTGCGTAAGTTAGTTTTTTTCTATAAAAGAGGGAAAAAATGTATGAAAAAGTTGCTAAAACTCGTCTTTTTTTCGTTACTTTGACCGGGATGTAAAGATGTATTTTATAACCTTGTCTGATGCTGACCACATGCATTAGGCAACTGTTTAGCTATTACTCACGTTAGCAGAGGGAAAACATTTCTCGAGTTATGTGTACTGATGCTATCTTTATTTTGTGTTCAGTGTACCGGGAAAGATATCCAACGGGCTAGGTTCATGATTGAATATTCTGCTGGCGTCTCTACCTAATGACGAGGTGAGGAGAGGAGAAGTTGAGAAGCAAGTGATTTGAGGAGGACCGAGAATAAGATCAAGTCGAAATATCCAAATTCTTGAAATATAAAATTTCGTATGAAATATAAATAAATATCGTTAAGAGAATATATCTCTATGTCCCCCCCCTTTTTCGTTTTTTCTCCCATGCTTTTGTTGGTCAACAACCAACCACAACTTTCTATAGTTCTTCACTACTCCTAGAGGCTTGACGGAGTGAAGCTATCTGGAGGGAATCATTTTGTTGAAATCAATTAATCTAATCATGCGACGAATCTTTTTATTTGATGAAAATAGTCTTAATTCAAGTTCTAGTGGTACATCTTCTAGAACTGCGGGTCAATTCACTAACTTTTCGAGTGGTCAAGCGTCCGGTACTCAGGATGCTTTTGCTGGTATTTTTGAAGATCATCCGGGTCTTAATCCTAACGCTGAGCGTGTAGTAGAGCTGCAATGTGTGATACGCGAGAAGTTTGAGGCATTGACGCAAGATCCTGAAAAGGCCTTGATTATGGCCGAGTCTTCCCACGGAGAAAGCGACAATATCCCTTTTATGGAGTCCATTGTAAATGATTTGACCCAAAACGGAGTATCCGGGGAAGCCTTTCAAGAAGCTCTGAATCTAGTGGGACAGTCGGCGGCCTCCCCACTTGACCAATTTGAGATTGTCCCATTGATTCCTATGAATATCGGAAACTTCTATTTCTCATTCACAAATCCATCTTTGTTCATGCTGCTAACTCTGAGTTTATTCCTACTTTTGATTCATTTTGTTACTAAAAAGGGAGGAGGAAACTTAGTCCCAAATGCTTGGCAATCCTTGGTAGAGCTTCTTTATGATTTCGTGCTGAACCTGGTAAAGGAGCAAATAGGTGGTCTTTCCGGGAATGTGAAACAAATGTTTTTCCCTTGCATCTTGGTCACTTTTCTTTTTTTGTTATTTTGTAATCTTCAGGGTATGATACCTTATAGCTTCACAGTTGACAAGTCATTTTCTCGATTACTTTGGCTCTCTCATTTTCTATTTTTATTGGCATTACTATAGTGGGATTTCAAAGACACGGGCTTCATTTTTTCAGCTTTTTATTACCCGCAGGAGTCCCACTGCCGTTAGCACCTTTTTTAGTACTCCTTGAGCTAATTTCTTATTGTTTTCGCGCATTAAGCTTAGGAATACGTTTATTTGCTAATATGATGGCCGGTCATAGTTTAGTAAAGATTTTAAGTGGGTTCGCTTGGACTATGCTATGTATGAATGAGATTTTCTATTTTATAGGGGCTCTTGGTCCTTTATTTATAGTTCTTGCATTAACCGGTCTGGAATTAGGTGTAGCTATATTACAAGCTTATGTTTTTACGATCTTAATCTGTATTTACTTGAATGATGCTATAAATCTCCATTAAAGTTATTCTTTCTTTTAAAAAGATTTATAATTGAACAAAAGCGAGGGATGGATGTCTGAGCGGTTGAAAGAGTCGGTCTTGAAAACCGAAGTATTTCTAGGAATACCGGGGGTTCGAATCCCTCTCCATCCGCGAAGTCATAAGTTCTCTCTTGCCGCCTGATAAGAACGAATCGGATCGAGACTCGACTGATATGATAAATGGAATGGGTACCTTGTGTTATGATTTTGTTAGGACTTTGTCTCCCTTCCATTGGCCCTCCTTGGAGAGTTAACAAACATCCTTAGCCTGCAAACAAACTCCCAATCGACAAGCAAGAAATGAACGGAAACTAGACTTTCAGCACCTGTACGAAACGAAGGAGCGAAGCCTGCTTAGTCTCTTACTCGAAGAACGGCCTCCGAGCCTAAGTACGTACCCAGTGTAGCTTCTGTTTAATTAGTATTCCTTGTTTGTTTGTACTGATGTGACTGTATCCCGTCTGTTCCGCTTGGTTCATTGTGTTTTTTCGCTCCCCTGGCTTAAAGGACGGAACCACCGAGGAAACCGGTTAGCAGCTCTAGTAGGATGTATACTGTGCTTTGTTCCCTGTCTCTTTCTTTCATCCTCCGAGTAGTTCTCCAAGCCTAATAGGAACATCGCTAGCTCGGTCAGTTTGTGTTTCTTTTGCTTTCCTCTATCTTCCTTCTCTCAATCGTTCAGATCTTTGTTTACATCGGTATATGTAAGGGACATCTTATGGGTTCTTCTGTAGTAATCTTTCGACAGTTCCGGTTAAACCTTTACTTTCACTCGGAACATCCCGGGTGTTGGCTTCCCTGTAATTCCGTGTAAGGAAGGTTAGTAAGTAAGCTAAGCCCTGTCAGGAAGTAATCCCAGGAATGTTTGTTAGTTGTTAGTAGGTAAGCCAGGTAAGCCATGTCAGTTGGTAAGAAAGTAATCCCTTCCAGAGTTGTAAGGTTAGTAAGCCTTTTCCCGTTTATAGGAATGGGTTTCTAAGCAAGCCTAGGAAGTCAAGAAAGTTGTGTTGGTCTTTCCCTGGTTCCTTGTTCCCCTGTTGCCCTAAGAGAAGGGCTGTTGTGATTCTACGGTTTAGAGCATTTCCAAGATAGCTAGTTAGCTCCTAATAGCTCTTAGTAGATGGCCGGGCACTTCCCAACCACTTTTCTTGATTCCTTACCGGCCTTGAGAAATGAAGAAGGAGAGATCCCTATCCCAACCAGATAATCTTTTACCGGAACATACCTTGTTCTATTATACGCCTTAGCCTTTCGCTACTAATACAGCAAAACCAGTAACTGAGTCGACTATAGTAGCATTTGATGCGTCACCTTTCCTATGAAACTCTTGACTTTACAGTAGTTGTGGCATTCGCTTTCCTTTCAGAGTCTGATTCCGATGCTAATTATCCAGTTGATGGGGAATTGACGGCCCTTTCATTGACAGTAGTTCATTCCACTGAAGAGGGAATGCTTGTAGCTAGAAGAAGAGCTTTTGCAACAAAATCATTGACTTTCCTAGGAACCTCATTGACTGATGTCAAGGTTTCTGCCTCAGCAACAGCTACTAGAGAAAGAACAGCAACTTTCGTTTACTGATCAACAGACTAGTACAGGTGTTGGAAGAGCTAGAGCGTATGATGCTATTGAATTCACTTCCGACCGCTTTCAACTAGTAGAGAAAGTCTTTCGTTTAGAGCCGATACCACAAGGTTTACTGCAAGGAACAGCAAGGCAAGGAACCAGAGGAGAGATGTACAGGTGCAGAGAGCAAGAAGGAATAAAACCCCCGAGAGTGAGCAGTGGGAGTCAGATCCGAGGGATTGACAAAGAAGTTATGTTGGGAGAGACAGCTTTATGAATGGAAAACGCAGTAGGTCGTTAGTCCTCGTTCGGAGAGAGGTCCCCGTCTTTGTCTAGGCCCCTATCAGGGTATAGGCCAGAGCTTGCTTAGAGAGCTTCCTTGTTGGGAAAACACTCGAAACAGAGGTCCGGAAGAACTCGACTAAAAGGAATGAATTGGACTTTCCAATACAGCAACTAAAGAAAGAACAGCTGGCCTTACCGGTGAAGCCTTTACAACTTTCGAGACTTATTCAGCTCCTGCTAAACCATTCGTTACCTCTCCTTCTGTCTTTCTGGCTGGCATAAGAACCTGTCGGAGTCCTCTTACTGTAGATGGCAAGGAATCAGCTATGGAATTCCTATTTCTTCTTTTCCAAGAACAACGACATGCCGTTGAATCTCTTAGAGGAAGGCTAGAAGAGAGTAGCTCATGCCCTAGAAGTCCGATCGTATAATATCCAAATGTTTCCCCGGAGTGGTTCAAGCTTATGTGACCAAAGCTGGAAAGAAAGATTCTTCTAAACTTTACCCAAACCCAATGCCTGACCATTGATGGTAGAGCGGTCAGTATGATGACGGAGAGGTCCTGTCTTCAAATCCTAGGCGGGGTTCCTTAGAATGATCATACTCACGAAGATGGCATCGAAAAGCTAAGGTAAAGGCAAAGCTACTCCACCTTCAATTGTAACTAGCCGGGCATCAGAAAGAGCACGAGGGTAATGCCTGTAAGACAGAAGCACTTCCATTTTATGGGCTCTCCAACTGGCTCAAAATAAGGACTGGGAGGAAAGGAGAAAAAATTTCTCACTCCCGGAAGTTTTGGTAAGGACGTCAAAAATATACGTCCGAGGGTTCAATTCAGTGATCGGATGCCCCCGGACTAAAGTAAAGATTTCATACATATCGAAAACAATAGCTAGATACTCTGCGGGACCTCTTTGAGAAGCTCTCACTGTTCATACATTCTTTCTAATTAATCGTTTTACCGGGAATACTATAGTGTAAGATTCATTCCTTTGTTCACAACAATTGCCCGCAAGATGTTTCTCTCTACGTTGGATGATCGGAGATCCACGGATCACTGACGGTATCTTCCCATGGCTAAGCGTCTAAAATACTTGACTATATCGAAGATTTCTCTCCTAAAGTGTTTTCCCTTTGTCAGAAACAACCTCAAGCTTGGAATGGATCTTACACTATTGGTTTACCGGCCTACGCGGATCGTACGCAATGTACCTGACCTAGATTGCGAGGCACTACTTGGGCCCTAGCTTCTCGATGCCAATTCCGTAATGAGGCTCTTCTTCGATTAAATTGAGATCTGATTTTCTTCTCTTACTCAATTATCGATTTCTAGATTGAATAGGAATGGGTCAGCACGGTGCAGCGGCAACTGAAATATATCTAAACGGATTGCGTGGTACCCCCGGACCGAAGGAAGGGCTTAAAAAATGAATTGAATCAATGAAATGTTGCTTGGTCTTCACTGAGAACTTGAGTAAGGAGTAGATTCTTTTGAGGTAACTCGAAAAAGGCTTTTTTCTAGGCAATCGACCACTGCATCTGCATTTCACAAAAAGATGGTTCCGCTCGCCACAAGCAAGCCCTTCCCTTTACAGGGAAGCTTTCACCCTTCCCCATCGAGTCGAGTAGCCTCGAATAACTCTCTTTTCCCTCTTTACTTTCGCGTACTCCTCTGTCTCTTTCTTCTGTCCTTTGTCCTTCTCTTCCGAGCAGTAGCAGCAGCGGGAGAGTCGGTAAGTCAATTGAAAGAGATGCTCATCTGCTCTGGTTAACTCGGTAGAGTGGCAGGCGAAATCCGTCTCTCTTTATAGATATAGAATAGGCGGCTAGTCACTTCTTACTCGTGTAGTGAGAAAATCCTTCTTTTTTTCATGATAATAGTTTTTGACTCTTTATTTTGAAGCAAGGTGGATCTATACGGGAACCGGTAAGTAGATAGTTAGAATCGTATTCTTCTTTCTTCTTGATTGTTTGCACGTTTGTATGAGAATAAAGCTCATCTCCTTCGGTAAGCACATATAGGGTATCGAGCCCTCGGCGCTTGAGAGGACCCCGGGGAGCTCTTCTGTGATAGGCTCCGAGTTCCTGACTCTACTAGGCAACTAAGACATTAGATGAGGGAGTGCTTGTCTGTTTAGCGCTTTGTAGTTCATAGATTGGATATTGAATTCTCCGAAGATGAGTCTCCCTCGAGCCTTACTTCCAAGCACTGCTTCTATAGTCAACAAAGAAGTAGGGTTTCAGACTTCGTCATGAGTTTGACCTTCTGTTCTAAGAAAGAATGCCTGAGCTTCTGTAGCGCGAAGACAAGAACTAGTCAATTTATTATCTCCAATCTGGAATAACCTTCTTCCTCCATCCATACACTGACATCAGTTACTGAAAACCGAGATATGGGCATAAAGAAAATAAAACTCTTTGCTTTGAATAGCTATCCCGTCGTACTCAAGGGATGAAGGAAGTGAAGTTGAGTTTCCTGCCTCTATCTTCTAGTTATGTACCTTATAGCCCGCCTAGTCCCCCTTTTGGGAGGAGTAGTGCCAGTAAGGGTAAGACTCTCATATGATCATTCCTAGTTTCCAGCCATCGATTGAGTTGCAGTCCTTTGCTCAACCAGTTACACGCTTGTTGAATTGGACTTTTTTCAAATTGACCCTTCAAGCAGTCTTACAGCCGAGTCTTTCTTTGTTTAGTTCAAAGAGGAGTAGAGGGTTTGCTGGGAATTCCTGGTGGAAAAAGATCGTGAAATGGCAATGGCTTTTATTAGTCAGATCCGCCCTTCTCGGTGGTCGTTAGCAGCTGCTATTTGAAATCCATTCCCGCTGCTGTCGTCAACGGTAGAACTCTTCGGGCATCCGTCCGTTCTTGCTTCTGGAGTTCAGGAGTGGATTCGATTCGATCCGATGAGAGAGATCAGTAGGGGTCATCCCCGAGTGGACGAGCAGAAAGAGATCCCCCGGATGACAGGCCTGGGGCGAAAACTCTTCAAAAGTTCTAGCGCTTTCAACCCTCGAACGAAAATTTGATTGATGAAACAGTGGATTTCGCCGGATCTATAGAACAAAATAGTGACTTTTGAGCCAATGATCCCTATCAGTAGTGATTGATTCCCCTTGGAATCTTAAAAGTCCATTTTCTATTAGCCGAGGTTTGCCATATAAAATAAATACCATTGAGCCGGAGTGGACTGCTTTCGAACGACAGGCTTTTAGTTGAAAAGAAGCCTAAGAAAGCGACTGAACATCGCCTTGGGACAGAAAGAGAGAGAAGGGCGAGTCAAGACTTCCAGTTTTATGAAATAGAAGATCCAGATCTTGGAGCACCTAATCAACCAGTTGAGGAAGAGGAACGAAGGTACTCAGCCTCCTGGGGCAAGTGGGAGCGACACACTGAATGAACCAACTCCAATGGAGCAGGATCAAGAAGAAGTTAAGCTACGTAAAAGTGAGCGTGGTAGAATCTCTCGTCGTCGATTTGAGATTGAGGGAGATCCGGGGAATCTTATTCTGTCACCCAAAACGACCACTCCTTCTGTCGGAAAAAGGACTTGCCCTATATTGAAATGAAATCGAAACGAATGGAACGCGACAGAGCACTCCCTATCATCAGGTAGTGCGCGCCATTCAGAACTATGATATCGTCTTCTAGTCTATTCGGCAGGTCCAAGTTGTTTTGGTCTTATAAGCTCAGGTTCTTGAGTTTTGGGAATTTCCTTCCATTGGCCGGTTCAAATTCAATACGGATGGTGCTTCCAAGAGGAACCTTTTCTTGCATGGTGCTGCAACGGGACATTCTGGTAAGTCGGGTGCTGGTGGCCTTTTCCGAGACTGTTCAGGAACATGGATCTATGGGTATACCTGCAAAATAGCTTTCTCTACGAGCCTACAAGCTTCACTTTGGTTTAGCTTTCAACTAAGGCTAAGGGAGTTGTTTCCACGGGATTGAGTGAACGAGCTCATAGCCCTCCACCCGTACCACAAAAGCGCTAATTTATATAAAAAAGACCGGGAAAACGTGAATCTATCCCGAACATTTCCTAAAATACTGGATAAACTGACTCAGATCGGTCTCCCTCAATCGAGAGGCTCGCTTGCTTCACTTCAACTTCATAGAAGAGGGAAGGAGCTATGCATAGGGGTGATTCCGGTGGAGATGGAATGAATGCATTGACAGTTCGGTCTGATCCGTCTTATTCGTATATCTTATTATGGGATATTTGCCTTAACGGAATCATTAGAAGGCTTTGGGCGGGGAAACCCAACTGCAAGACCAGAGGCTACTGAAAGGAAGATACTATCTCTTCTTGAGCTTCCGATTGACATACCGAGATTGATTCAATGAAAGTCCTTAGCGCAGGTGAGACCTAATCCTATGTTTACTTTTCATTCAAATCAGCTTCCTGATGACTAAAGAAGACTTTTTTTATCCTAGCGGTTGTTGGTCCAACGACTCTCTTCTTTCTTTTGAAATATCGTAAGAGAAGAAGGTTGACAAGAAGAATAATTTGTCTCCTGTGATTGTAGTTCAATCGGTCGTTTGTCTCTAGAAGAAAGAAGCCTACTTGTAGAAGAGAAGAAGCGGGGTAGAGGAATTGGTCAACTCATCAGGCTCATGACCTGAAGATTACAGGTTCGAATCCTGTCCCCGCATAAAGAACAAACAATAGAAAAAAGAAAAAATGGGATTTGAAGAGTCAAAGTAAAATAAATGATCATTCGGTGGGGACTGCTCCGCCGACATTGGAACGAGGCCAACCGCTGCTTATCACAACCTCTGGTGCCGGTGGAGGTTTGACCTCGGCGCCGATGAGGATTAACTATGTGAGGATTAAGGTGCCGGACGTCATCCGCAACGTAAAGATCGTGGTGCACAGTGTGTACTTGCCATTTCCACATATTAATCCTGTGGCTGCGGCTTACGACAGTATCCTAGGAGGCTCAGAAGTCTCAGGAGGAGATCAGACAATGGAAGAAAGGATTTCGATCTTCGATCTTCGTTACCATTCCAAAGTTAATTATTTAGCTTTCGATTAAGTGAGTGTTTGTTTGCTCAGACTCAGACTAAAATGCGACTCTATGCCTTCCCGGTAGAAAACGACCTCTGTGGCGGGATTTACCAGGTCAAATTCAACGGGACCCTAGCCTGCAGTCGTCAACCGGTCCGCTTCCTTGAATGAGAGTAGGTCTTCCCGATCCACGAATACTGTCTGTTGTCCTTTACTTGTTTAGTGGCATCTGGAATTGTCTGTTTCGGTATTCACTCTTGTAAAGGGCCGCGAACTAAGCTAAGCGCTTGGCTTGTCTTCTTATAGGGTCCCAACCGACCAGTACATTCAATATCGAAATCCGTTACTGTTACAGAAGAGAATTAAGATAACGAGGCTTAGAGTATCTAAAACTAAGTCCAGCGAACTGGAAGTCTCTTCAGACTCCCTCATTGCTTGGCTATCGAAGTGGACTTGTACCTTTTTCGCGTGCGTCGACACGACAATGCTTACCTTTCTAGCTTTTACCCTTCTTCTCCGGAAGGAATAGAAAGAAGACAACTATAATAAGGGGAACTACTCTATATATTACAGCAGGAGAAATTCCAACATGAAAGAAAGCAGGCGGTGCACTTAAATCTAAATAGGGTGAGAAAGCTTGGCTTGGGATTGGGATTGGGATTGTTGACTCATCATGATAGGGCATGAATTGCGTATAGATAAGGTCCAGTTCATTAAGTTGAGACAGCTGTAGGCTCAAACCAAACTGACGTGTAAAGAGCCCTAGTTGAAATAAACCCTGGTGAATCTTTTGGTGTCTTAGGGTAGGCCTTCGCCCTGGATAAGAACAGATTAGGTTTTCTTTCTCTAAACAGATAGAGTTCCGGGATCAAATTAAGCCTAAGCCTGAGTTCAAGAACCTTGCGACTAAAGAATAGTTTCATAAAATCCCTTTTGGCACTCACTCTATATCATGTTCACTATCCCTGAGAATAGATATACTAGGTATTATCCCCTCAGTCGCCGGGGGCTAGGTCCCCACCTGTTGTTCCTATGACATAAGTTACCTTACCTGATTCTGACATTCGACTTGAAAGGAAAGGATAAGGAGCCTCAGCATCTTTTCCCTACGTGACAGAAAGAGAGAATTTCGTAGTTAAGGCACTTCCCGATCTATCTATAAGGGAGGCTGGGAAGGTTGGAAAGGGAGGAGGGGAACAAGCTAACGGGAGAAGGGGAGAGATAAATTTCACAGTTCAAGGCTTTCAAAGAGTCAAGCTCGGATAGTAGATTAACTGGTGGCAAGAATCCGACCAACAGACTAATCTGGGTATTCCCAAAGATGCTTGACCAGTCGAAGAGGAGGGGCTTCTTTCCACAACTGAAAGAGAATCTGAAACAGGATCGGGAACATAATCTGGAGAAGATTTAGGATCACTGGAACTGAGTATCAAGGTGATTCCCAGAACTTTGGGTACGAGACTAATAGTTCAATTTTATAAGCCATTGCTGAAAACCCTATCATCGAGTTCTTTCAGTACCTTTGAGTCAGCGCCAAATCCTGTCAACCTAACCATTGCTACTGTTAACACCCAAAGATAACCTAAGAGACTGAATCCTCAAGCTCAGATACCTAATCCTCAGAATGTGCAAAACCCACCTCATAATGACAAAGGTAACTAGAGGGGTACAGGCCATTGTGAATACTGTACACCTGCCACCTCAGCAGCCAAACCTAGTCTGTCGACTTGATGATTTGCAAAGTACGAAGGACTTCTACATAAATTATAGGGAACCTTATGTAAATGGTGAGATCGATGCGATGAAAGACAGGCTTCCCCATCTATCTCTAAAGCACTGAACGGAACTTGATTTAGCTGGTTGTCTGTCTGCTTCAGGAAGAGTGACTTTACAACTAACGTTCGGGGGGTACGACTCAGCAAGTAGTTCAAAAACCCTTTCTTCTCTTATGGCTTTCCGGCTTGGGTATATAAGCCGGGCATCTAAAAAGGAAGACAGGTTTACCACAACCTGAGTCTTTTCTGCCATTAAGCGCTTATAGCACCGGTAGCGCCTGTTGCCTAGCTAGTAGCTCTCTTGGTTTGGCATTAGCAGCCGTTCGGAATCGTAGAAGGAAGACTCTATCCCGCCGCGGTCAAATACCCCCCGCAATCTCCGGAATGCTAGCTGGTACTTAACCTCATACTATTATTAGTAGGCTTCTAGAGAAGCCAACTCCTTTCAAGCAAGAAGGACTCGGATTACTCACCGCTTGAATTTAGCTAGTTCTATTTGCACTAATCCGAATCTGTGTTCTGAGTTGCTAACTGCACTCTGTCTTCTTTCTATCAGGGGAATATCTATCTTTCTCCCTTGTGTCATATCTCTTGTTTCGGATATAAAACCGGACGGTATAGTATATGAAGAAAGAGATTGTTGACGTGCTGTTAGTAGACTCAACACTCATTTAGAGGACTTTACAAGCAAGAGTAGTAATAGCACATAGCGAAGACGTATCACGTTAGGGACTATGTCGAACAAAACCTCTATCTGTCCGCTGCTCTGTCCACGAATAGCGTCCGTTGCTTCTTCATTCCTGGCTGGCAAGCTCAGTTCTGTTCTAATCACTTCAATTCCCGTACACGAATAAAAGCCTTCAATCAAATAGAGAAATTCCCTACCCTAAATAGTCCTAGAAAAAAAATGTCACGTACGGCACTTCCTAGCCAGCTCCTAACAGAGTAGGATAGCTCCCTCCAGCCGTCAATTACAGGCTTAAGTATTAAGCTCACTGCTCCGGGTAAAAAAAAAAGGGTCCCTCTTCCATTCAGAGCAAGCATCGTACGTAATCGTACCGCTAATCCATAAGAAAATAAAAACCTCTACGTATTGCTCATTCGCCTTCCTTGGTTAGTCCCGTTTTTCTGTGAGGAGCTTATAAAAAGTACGAAGTGTCTTTCTTCCTAGCAGCCTATGTATAGTGTGAAGTGCGAGGTCTTTCCACTTACGAATTCCTGCTATTCAAAGGGTGAAGCATACCTCACATCCTCTCTTTAGCCTATCCTGTCCTCTTGCTAAACCTCGAAACAGTAAACAAGTCTTTGACTTGCCTTCTCAGATGCGTTGAGAATCGCCTCTTTGACACTACCAGTTCCAAACCCTAGTTTAGAATCTAGTCTCGGGCATCAAGATTGTACTAGCTAAGAGAAATAGGCGAAAGGTTGGATCCCACCAAAACCTCTTAGCGAATTCCAGCATTATCCATTTCGGTAGACTGATTGACTAGCCAGTATCTGACGAGACTGCATTGCCCTTGTCCTTGTCAGCAATCTCTCATTGCCGAGCAAGGCAGAATCAGTAAACGCTCCGATTTAGGTACGCACGATCGGGGCCCACACCACATACATAGTGAAGTGATGCGAGAAAGCAAAGAACAAGAGCCCTAGTATCCTTCCCCGTCGCAAAACATAAAAATCCTAATCTTGAAAGAACCCACTTTTCGAAGAAGTCAAAATCTACATGCACTCTTGCCCGAGTGAGACTATTCAAATGAAAGGGCGGAGAAGTTAGAGAAGAGCATACCCCTCCCTATCCCTAAGTAAAAGTATATATTCTATTTTCGGCAAAGGCACTCTCAAGAAAAGACGTGAAATCTAGTTGAGTTGTCTTATCTATCACTATTCAAGCTTCCAAGTCGGAATCCAAGATAACCCTTTATTCATTTCATCCCTCTCGCTTTGCTCGAGTCACTTTCGTCCCTTCCTTTCTTCATTTGCTTTTGCTTGGTCAAGGTAGTTTGCCTATCTTCTTCTAGTGTAATGGGTACGGTAGGTAGAATCGCTAACATAATGACATTAAGTTTCTAAGCTAGAAGCTTTCGGTCCTTTCGTTTATCTGAACAGCTCTAAAAGCAGAATTTGGATGGTTCAGTCAGCTGATGAAGTGAGCGCAGTAAACGAAGTAAGGTCCAGAAAGGTTAGAATTGCTTACGAGAGTCAGGAAGTTTACGAGAGTCAGTAAGGTTGGGGCGTATCGAATCCCTTGCCTTGTGAGATCTTCTTTCTCTAAAGGAAGCATAGATAGTGGTTTAAATCAAGTCTGTGGGGATTCTTTAGATGTAGCTGAAGGATTCAGGCGTCATACATAATAGAAAGGGAAGAAACCTACCACTTCTATTACTGGGGGGGACGATATGAAAATGTGTCGGCACGGTTCCACCTCGTGGAAAAAAAAAGGACTTTGTGAAGAGCTACCAAGCCTTGAGAACAGAGCGAGCCTTACAGCTTGAAAGGAACCTGAAAAATGGATCTTGAAACCTTGGGGAAAGTTTCCTACGGCGAGCTCGAGCAAAAGGCGCAGCCGAAGGCGCGTCTAGCCCTACTTCTATCCAATTCCGGCAAGGTAATCCAATTGGAAAACCCTGACTGAACGCGAGGATGTTATGTCGACTTAATCCGTGGTTGAATATGTTAGTATCTAGATCGAGTATCATACCATTTTCCAAATAAATAAAGTATGCTAAAATATTATGCTAATATGGTCATTTGGTATGCTCTTATAGGGATAGAGCACTATGTAAGAGGTCTCGACGAGCCTCCACCATACTAAGCTAAGGTCTGCTAGCTATAGTAGCTAAATGGGAATGTAGCCTAGCAGCTAGTAGCTCTCTTCTTATAGCTCGGTAGTTGGATCTTTCATAATTCCTTTATGGTTAGAGCACACTGGAATAAAAGAATAGATGAGTTTGTATCTTTCTTCCTACTTTTTATCGGAAAACAGAGCTAGAACAAGAAACAAGCAACACTAGCACTTAAAATAAGGTAGGCGGCTAAAGCAATTGAGCATTTCCTTGATGTCCGGAAATGGTATATCTGAAAACAGAAGAAAGACTTTCTCTTGAACCAAAACTAAAGATGATCCGATCCGTGCACCGCTTTTCTTCTCTACCCTTTAGAATCCAAGGAAAAGGCAAAGAGAAAGAGGTTGCAGAGGGCACCTAACCTTTCAAAGACACAGCAGCTCTAGCCTAACTTCGGATTCGAAACCATACTTCCTGACTTCCTCTCAACAAGAAGTTAAGGCTGAAAGTCCTAATCTTCTTATCCCGATGCCTGGAGTAGCGGGTCTTAGTTCGGATTAGTATCTTTTGAGCAAGGTAAGTTTCGGCAGTGAAAGAAAGTAACCAGGATCCGCTTAACCAGTTATGGATAAAGGTAGGTCTACTCCAATCCCTCAGCCAATAAACAATAAAGTAGGCACATTTCCCTCGGCAAAGAAAGTAGTCCCTCGCTAAAGAGTAGACTTGAGTATCTTCGAAGTCAAAGCCGAGGAATAAGACTCAGTTCGGGTAGAGCAACCATTTCTATTTTCATTCTTCCCCGTTTACATAAATGAAAAAGAAAAGTGAATTCCCACAAAAAATATCCACCTAAAAAAATTTCTGGGGTTACTTGGCATAGTCCTCTAAAGACTTATTTAGATACTCTTTCTTCCGAGTTCGAGATAAGGAGGAAGAATGGGGCGACAGATAAAATGAAATAAAGAGCAAAAATGCTTTACTTTCATTTTATTAAATATAATGGTAGGTAGGGCTTCTTTTAGGTCATAAAGGGAATAGTACTTTTAGCTCGTTCATCTAATTCTGCTGGTCTATAGGAGTGGCTCCCAGGGCTATGTGATAGCACCCAAAATACGACGGCCTGATCAAGAGAGCCAAAAGCTGGGTCCGCCCGCCGGAGCTTCTTTCAATTTCCGGGGGGCTTAGCTTGAACCACTCCCAAGTGCCAAGAACCGGCGAATGAAGGCTCCGTGGCGGCATCGGAGCTGCCAATAAGCTAATCCGTTCCCAGTGAGCTAGCTATTACGCACTCTTTCAAGGGTGGCTGCTTCTAGGCAAACCTCCTTGGCTGTCTCTGCACCCCTACCTCCTTTATCACTGAGCGGCCATTTAGGGGCCTTAGCTGGTGATCCGGGCTGTTTCCCTCTCCTAGAGAAAGAAGTTCTCTAGTCACTAAAGTGCGTTTCACTCTCGTTCCTCTCGTTTCACTCGGGTTGCTAAAGCACCTCTCCTTTGCCAAGCTCTCTGTCTTGGTTAATGGTTCTCCAAAAGGATATTTCTCATGTTAGGCGGTGACAAGGGGATCCTTTATCCCCCGTTGTTATTTTGTATTGCGAAAGATGTCTTATCACGGGGTCTTACCGGGCTTAATCACCTGGGCATTCTTTCTTCAATTACCGAGACCTGTACATACAAAGATCTAGGCAGCTCATCTTCTTCTAACGAAGTCAGATCTTTTTCCATACCATAACATATATAGAATAGATTTTCTTTTCTGATCGCTAGCCTGCCGGGCCGCCCCCGCGATCAAACTATCAATCTCATAAGAGAAGAAATCTCTATGTCCCCCCCTTTTTCGTTTTTTCTCCCATGCTTTTGTTGGTCAACAACCAACCACAACTTTCTATAGTTCTTCACTACTCCTAGAGGCTTGACGGAGTGAAGCTGTCTGGAGGGAATCATTTTGTTGAAATCAATTAATCTAATCATGCCTCAACTGGATAAATTCACTTATTTTTCACAATTCTTCTGGTTATGCCTTTTCTTCTTTACTTTCTATATTTTCATATGCAATGATGGAGATGGAGTACTTGGGATCAGCAGAATTCTAAAACTACGAAACCAACTGCTTTCACACCGGGGGAAGACCATCCGGAGCAAGGACCCCAACAGTTTGGAAGATCTCTTGAGAAAGGGTTTTAGCACTGGTGTATCCTATATGTACGCTAGTTTATTCGAAGTATCCCAATGGTGTAAGGCCGTCGACTTATTGGGAAAAAGGAGGAAAATCACTTTGATCTCTTGTTTCGGAGAAATAAGTGGCTCACGAGGAATGGAAAGAAACATATTATATAATATATCGAAGTCCTCTCCTTCAAATACTGGAAGGTGGATCACTTGTAGGAATTGTAAGAATGACATAATGCTAATCCATGTTGTACATGGCCAAGGAAGCATAAAATGATTCTTTCATTCTATAGATACCTCTGGTAGGTAAAGCACTCGACTGTGCTTTATTGAAAGTTCCCATCGCGGGGGCGAGGATACTTGCCTTCGCGGTTCGACTTTCTTTTCAGGCTGACTCATTATTTTCCTAGGTATAGGTCCTCTCCTCCCCTTTAGAGCTCTTTATGATGCCCACTGAGTAAGATTCGGGGGCTTCCGGCGCAGAAGCTCATTCTGAACCGCGGGAACCTTCGTCTCAATCTTCATAATCAATTTATGCCATCTTAAAAAAATTGGAATCTTGTTAGGTACCCGTACGACAGCTCTAATAATGAGCTAACGTACTCATCTTTAGAGTGGTTTGTGCGCAGGCTCGAGAAGTTGCTGCCCGCTTCAGAAGACCTTAGGGTGCCTTCGATTCCTGGACGACTTTGTTCGTCGTGTACAGGGGACGGGAAGAGACGGCTGTTCGCTGTAGCAAAATTCAACGAACCGACGGGCGTCCCGGACATAGCCTTCAACCCACAAAGGTTAGCTTTGTTGCTGGACAACCACTAGGGTACTATTCTTCCTGGCCCCTCTTCGCCCTATCACATCACATGGTGGTGTGGTATGCGGCAGAACATGTCTATCCTTCCTCCTTCTTCTTTCAGTCGAAACTTCCTCCTAGTGAGGTGTTCGCCTATCCAGGTATGGAAGTATTCAATGAATACACTCTGTACCATGCATGGGTGGATGAAGCTTTTTTATCTGGAGTATCAAAGATGGAATTGTATGCTAAGGCTTAGTGCCAGTATAGAGCTTGAAGTCTTTATGGATGTGCCGATCTTTATCCGTACATATTACCGACCTGCGAACATGGATGATTCGTTCAGGTACGGGATAATATTTAGGATGTACGATTTGGCTGTCCAGTTACAGTGGGGCAATGTCATGAAATTGCTACCAGTAACTAAGACTCAAGTGGAAAAAAAAAGCACTCAATTTGAATGTAAGTAAAACACGGGATGGAAGAGGAGGCCTGAACCAACAGGGATGAAACAGTATAGATTCCCCTGGGCGAAGCAAGTCACCGATTAGTAACCTAAGAAAGAGTTGTCAATGGCGGGTGTCCTGCTATAAGGTAAACTCCTACTATTTAAGCTTCTTTTCCGTGGTCGAAAGCTAAATATCTCAAGATGATATTTTCCAAACTCTCGACAAGCAGCAAATAGAAAATGAAAAGAAGATTTTGAAGGATCTTATTTCGTCTAAGGAGTGGCGGTTAACAGAAGGCCATTTCAACTTATGCTCTAAAAGATAGAAAGCATTGTTGATAAAGCCCTCTCTTTATATAAAGAGGGCTTTGCGCCTTCGGATAAAGGAAGATTCCGATATTCGCATAGGTATTGAAGCGGGGGATCTGAACAGCTAGCTTCCCCTCAAATGGGAGCCGTTTAAGTAATCTTAAAAGAGTCCTCGACTGTATTGGAAAAACAAAAAGTTCAATATGGCGGGAGATCTATAATTTTATTGAGAGCTTTCAATCAAATTAGATTGTAAAGTAGTAGTCCTGTGTAAAAAAAAAGCTGGTGGGACGGGGTCCAAGCAAGCGTAATAAGGGGAGGGGGACTAGGGTGGAAGGGTCGTCGAAGGAGATGCATTTCTGGTACAAGTGGTATTGGACAAGATCTCAGGGAATCATCTCTTTCAGATTTCTGCCTTTCTTTCCCATGACGACTAGGAAAAGGCAAATCAAAAATTTTACTTCGAATTTTGGACCTCAACATCCTGCTGCTCATGGTGTTTCACGATTAGTATTGGAAATGAACGGAGAAGTGGTGGAACGTGCGGAACCACATATTGGATCACTCCAGTGCGGCACGAAGCCGCTGACGCCGAGTCGGCTCCTATGCCGCTAGCTATGCCCTGCTTGGTCCCCCGGCACGGTGGAGGTTCCGTAGCGGGTCATGAGCACCGGGCTAAGGGGCGAAGTCACTCGACTGAAAAGAGAGGGGCGGTTGAGCAACTCAAGCGAACCGCCCTACCTTACTACAACATAGGGACAGAGGGGAGAAGGTTGTGAAGGTGGCCTCGTTATCCACACCTCTGGTCGGATGAATGGAGGACCGCCCGACCCGGGTTTCATGAGCGTTGGCGGGTCCTGGAGTGCCTGTCAAGGGCGCTAGCGCATACCCCGGGGTGATCATCATCACCTGCACCTCACATCTCGGCGTAGTGGAACGTGTAACCCGCCTGCTGTCTCATTCAACTACATTTGTTACTGTAATCTATAGCCTAACAAAAGGCAGCGTCGAGGGGCTTTAGGAACTCGACTGAAAGGAGAGGAGAGAAATTCCCATACAGCCAGCGGGGAGGATGGCACTACAGGCAAAGACCGTCTAGCGAAAACGCCGCAGGCGCGAAGCGTGGTAGGCCTGCGCCGGGTGAGCATAGGGAGGAAAGGGATCCCGGACGGTGGAAGAGCCAGGGGAGGCCGGGTCATTTGACGGAAATGGAAGGCTTTTCCCCTCTTATAGAAAGCCCTATGAAGTTAAGGGAAGTGAATGAATTCTTGGAAAAAGAAGGAGCGAGCCTATATATAAAATGTAAGAAAGTCAATTATTCAATGAATAGATGATAAAGTCAACCGTACGACAGACAGCGCTGCCTACACGCAAATTAGCTTCCAAGGTCGAGCAGTCTCAATTTCACTACAGGATTTGCGAATGAATGCTGGGCTGGGCCACCTCGAATGGCGTGAGCCGCATGCGGGGAGACCCGCACGTACGGTTTTTAGGGGGATCTGGCCGAAAGACCGGCCGGCGCCCACCCGACTAGAGGGACTGAGAAATTAATAGAGTACAAAACTTATCTTCAAGCTTTACCTTATTCTGATCGTTCAGAG
>NC_141897.1:77335-106031 GCF_030686135.1 Camelina sativa
CAGAAGAGATCGAGAGGGAAACAAAAGGCTGTTTGTCTGTACTTGAACAAGCTCTTGAAACAAAAGCGAGTACATATAAACACAAACAAAACTGTATTATACAAACCTGTCTGTATTTTAGAGACCGAGCCATTCACTTAAGACCCTCATTCCACCCCCGTTATTCCTATGCATGCGTGGGGAAAATAAGCTATATCTTCGGGTAGCTTTGGGACAATATTTAACTTCGAATTTTCTACGGTTAGGAAGATTCCGATATTCCAGCAGATTTCCGAAAGTCCAGCCAATTGATATAGCGTAAGGGATTCCAAGTTCCCAAATGGAACACCAATATCTTGATGCTTTCTGCTAATACTCATTCCTTTCTCCTTGTTTATTATTTCTTCTATTTTCGGTGAATACTCCACATGTAGCTCCTTAAGATTTTGAGCAAATAACAGCCATGACAAATCCTTTTGCCCTTCCAAATGGATTATATTAACAGTGGAGAGTTGCTTGAAGCCTGGAGAAGTAGTGGATGGAATAAGGATCTCCATTGGTGAAATCTCATCCTTCTTTCTTTGCTTTGCCAATCAATCTTATCTCAGATATGTTAGAGTCACTATTCCAAGGCGTTGAAGACCTCCCAGAGCTAACGTGTTTAATATTACACGAGGTGCTGACATATTTCTTAGACATAAACCTTTAACACTAGTCGCCATCGGTCATCTCCTTGTATCATTTCCAAAATCCTGACATCCCTCTATGGTTGCAGTTAAAACCTTCAAGTGCTCCAGTGTTGTAGTTCCTCCATTAATACGTCATCAACACAAACATGGCAGTAAAATAATTTCAACACTTGCAGATTTTGTAAGGTTTTTGCTATCCCAGCAAGACTCTCTAGTTCACGAGTGAACTCCAGGTTCAAGTAGATTAGTTTCGTCAAGTCACTTAGACGAACTGGTAACGATTTTATCCCTGTGTGTGATAAATGAGATATTGCAAAGACCCTAAGTTAGAAATTTCTTCCGGCAAACTCTTTAAAACTCCCGTTTACAGAAAGATCCAAGACCAAAAGTTGTGGCATTAACCGAAAGAATCCAACTGAAATATCCAACAACTTGTTATACGGGAGTAATAGGGTTGTAAGCTTGGGGCAGTTCCGGACTGCAAGATATCTCCTCAATCTGAGTATTCATTAAAGACATCCGTCTCAAAATAATCCCAATTGATGTCCTTTGGGATGAGACGAACCTGTGTACCAGATTTCACACAAACTGAATCTTTCTCATGTCCAAGTTGGAGTCTATCCAAAGAGCCATCTCACGTATCACATCATGCATTTTTACTTTGGTCTTTAGTTCACAATCAATCAACAAATGTGCACGAACTAACAAGCCAATAATATCATAACCTTGTTGGTACCTCCATCTTCATATTTGTTCGCATTTATGATGAATCCTTGGCATATCCAGTATTCTATCAACTTCTCCTTTTCTATTTCATAATCTTCAGGAAACAAAGAGCAATATAGGAAGCACAATTTGACTTCATCATTCTTTAAGCTATCATAACTAAGCTTCAAAACGACAAGAATGCTTTCTTCCATACCTGGAAACTCGTGGCCAGGCGAATTCAGAACATTAATTGCATGATGCCCATTCTTCTATAGTCTCTTTACATGCCATGGCTTTGCAATGACATTGAGAGCAAGTGGCAAGCCTTGACATTTTGCGGCAACGATTCCTGCAAGTGTGGGGATATCCTGATGGCTCCTTAGTATGCTATCTCCGACAGTAACTCGAAACAATTCCCACGCTACATCCCGTGACAAACAATCAACTTTTATCAGCTCGTCAGCTTCCATGTGAGTGCAAACTTCCTTTAAACGTGTGGTGAAAACTATCTTCGATCCATTTTCTTGATTTGGAGGTGGAACTCCTATCTTGTTCAGATCTACTTGGCTCCAGATATCATCCAACAACAGCACAAATTTCTTTCTCTTGAGGTTATTGTATATGAGAGAGGCTTTCTCATTTCTGTTTCTTGTTCCCATTCCTTGTCACGACGTAATCTTCCCAGAATCTGATCTTGAATGCCCTCATTCTGCGAATCTTTAGAGACCACAACCCATATCACAACATCAAAATCATTCTCCACTACAACAAAGTTGTTGTTGATACGAGCTAAGAGGGTGGTTTTCCCTACTCCACCCATACCATAAAGACCTAAGGTTCTTATTTCATCGTTCACGAGGCTGTTCATGTCATCCCAACCATCGTATCCAAACCAACTGTGCGTTGTTGGATATGCTTGTTCTCCGCCTTAAGTATCATTTTCTGCGCCACCACTTCGAAATCTTTTTTAGATAGAAGTTCTATAACCTCTTCCAACATCTTCAATACCTTTTTCACCATAATCGTAGCTTGATATGAAATCCTCAGAACAATAACCAAACAGACACAATCTTCCAGTTTCAGTTGATCTAACCTCAAGCAGATCATTGACTTGGGGTTCAACACTTTGTACCCTTGAAAGCCATAGCTTGTTGAGAGTTAAACTTGATTTTTTAATCAAGGTTAATTAAATCCATGTTCTAGAAGGTCGTTGGAGCTACGTCGGCCAAAGAAGCATGGAGAAGCTTCGAACATCTTACAAGGGTGCCGATCAAGTCAAGAAGGTGCGTCTTCAACTCTAAGAGGAGAATTGAAGCTTTACAAATGAAGGAAGGTGAACTTGTCTCTGATTATTTTTCAAGAGTTCTAGTGGTTATAATAATCTCAAAAGAAACGGCGAAAAGCTAGATGATGTGAGAATTATGGAGAAGGTTCTTAGATCATTAGACTCAAGATTTGAGCATATCATTACCGTTATTGAAGAGACAAAAGATTTGGAGGCCATGACAATGGAGCAACTTCTTGGGTCATTACAGGCTTATGAAGAAAAGAAAAAGAAGAAAGAAGACATTGCGAACAAGTACTAAAAATGCAAATTTATAACATTAAAGAAGAAATTGGGCAAAGTTATCAAAGAAGAGGTGGTGGTCAAGTACGAGGATGAGGGCGAGGCCATGGATATGGAAATGGACGTGGTTGGAGGCCATATGAAGACAACACAAGTCAAGAGAAGAAGAAAGCTCATCAAGAGGCCGTGGGAGAGGAAGCTCAAATTCAAGGTACAATAAATCAAGTGTAAAATGCTACAATTGTGGAAAGTTTGGACATTACGCTTCCGAATGTAAAGCTCCTAGTAACAAAAGAGTCGAGGAGAAGGCCAACTACGTTGAGGAAAAGATTCAAGAAGAAGACATGTTATTAATGGCTAATTACAAGAAGGATGAACGAGAAGAAAATAATAAAATGGTACCTCGACAGTGGTGCAAGCAATCACATGTGCGGGAGAAGAAACATGTTCGTGGAGCTTGATGAGTCGGTGAAAGGAAACGTCGCTTTAGGAGATGAATCGAAGATGGAGGTACAAGGCAAAGGAAACATTCTCATTCGATTGAAGAATGGAGATCATCAATATATTTCCAACGTTTACTATATTCCAACCATGAAGACAAACATCTTGAGTCTTGGGCAACTCTTAGAGAAAGGTTATGATATTCGATTAAAGATAATAACCTTTCTATAAGAGACCAAACAAGTAATCTCATAACTAAAGTGCCGATGTCTAAAAATAGAATGTTTGTTCTTAACATTCAAAATGACATCGCACAATGTCTCAAGATGTGCTACAAAGAGGAGTCTTGGCTTTGGCATCTTCGATACGGACATCTAAATTTTGGAGGTTTGGAGTTACTTTCGAAGAAAGAAATGGTGAGGGGGCTACCTTGGATCAATCATCCAAATCAGGTGTGTGAAGGATGTCTACTTGGAAAACAATTCAAAATGAGTTTTCCAAAGGAGTCAAGCACAAGAGCTCAAAAGCCATTGGAGTTAATACCACACGGATGTGTGCGGTCCAATCAAGCCAAAATCACTTGGTAAAAGTAACTATTTCCTTCTCTTTATTGATGATTTTCAAGAAAAAACATGGGTTTATTTATTGAAAGAAAAATCTGAGGTGTTCGAGAACTTTAAAAATTTTAAAGCCCATGTGAGAAGGAAAGTGGTCTTGTGATCAAAGCTATGAGATCCGACCGTGGAGGAGAGTTCACATCCAAGGAGTTTCATAAGTATTGTGAAGATAATGCATCCGAAGACAACTAACGGTGCCTAGATCCCCTCAACATAATGGAGTAGCAGAAAGGAAGAATAGAACAATTCTTGAGATGGCGAGGAGCATGCTTAAGAGTAAAAGACTACCGAAGGAGCTATGGGCGGAAGCTGTCGCGTGTGCGGTGTATTTATTAAACCGATCTCCAACAAGAAGTGTCCTCGGGTAAGACACCACAAGAAGCTTGGAGCAGAAGAAAAGCCCGGGTGTTTCTCATTTAAGAGTATTTGGAAGCATAGCTCATGCTCATGTACCAGATGAGAAGCGGAGCAAACTAGATGACAAAAGTGAGAAGTACATCTTCATTGGTTATGACAACAACTCGAAAGGCTACAAGCTTTACAATCCGATACGAGGAAGACTATTATAAGTCGAAATGTCGTGTTCGACGAAGAAGGAGAATGGGAATGGAAGTCAAATGATGAAGATTATACTTCTTTCCACACTTTGAAGAAGATGACCCCATAGCCACCAAGAGAAGAGCCTACTACACCACCAACTTCACCAACGAGTTCTCAAGGAGAAGAAAGTTCTAGCGAAAGGACTCCACGCTTTAGAAGTCTACAAGAGATTTACGAGGGTAACCGAAAATCAAGACAACCTTACTTTATTTTGTTTAATTTGCGGAGTGCGAGCCATTGAACTTCCAAGAAGCTATTGAAAAGAAGACTTGGAGAAATGCCATGGATGAAGAGATAAAGGCTATACAAAAGAATGATACATGGGAGTTAGCTTCACTTCCAAATGGACACAATGCGATCGGTGTGAAATGGGTGTACAAAGCAAAGAAAAATTCTAAAGGGGAAGTTGAAAGATACAAGGCAAGATTGGTGGCTAAAGGATATAGTCAAAGACCCGGAATCGACTACGATGAAGTATTTTGCTCCTGTTGCTCGTCTTGAAACTGTTCCGACTAATTATTTCATTGGCGGCTCAAAATAAGTGGAAGATACATCAAATGGATGTCAAGTCAGCCTTCTTAAATGGAGACCCTTGAAGAAGAAGTTTACATTGAGCAAACCTCAAGGCGTACATAGTTAAAAGGAGAAAGAAGACAAAGTTTTGAGGTTAAAGAAGGCACTTTATGGATTAAAACAAGCCCCAAGAGCTTGGAATACACGGATCGACAAGTATTTCAACGGAGAAAGACTTCATCAAGTGTCCATATGAGCATGCACTTTATATCAAAATTCAAAATGACGATATATTGATTGTGTGCTTGTATGTAGATGACTTGATATTCACTGGTAACAATCCAAGCATGTTCGACGAATTCAAGAAAGAGATGACGAAGGAGGTTCGAGATGACAGACATTGGATTGATTGTCTTACTACCTCGGGATCGAAGTAAGGACAAGAAGAAAATGGAGTTTTTATTACTCAAGAAGGATATGCTAAGGAGGTAGTTAAAAAGTTTAAGATGGAAGACTCTACGCGGTGAGCACACCAATGGAATGTGGAATCAAGTTATCAAAGATCAAGGAAGGAGAAGGAGTAGACCCAACATTATTTAAGAGCTTAGTTGGGAAGCTTACGATACTTAACAGCACAAGACCCGATATCTTATATGCGGTTGGAGTTGTTTAGTCGCTACATGGAACATCCAACAACAACTCATTTTAAGGCGGCAAAGAGGATTCTTCGCTATATCAAAGGTACCATGAACTTTGGTTTGCACTATTCTATTTCAAATGATTATAAGCTTGTTGGATATAGCGATAGCGATTGGAGTGGAGACGTAGATGATCGAAAAAGCACAAGTGGTTTTGTGTTCTACATTGGAGATACAGCTTTCACGTGGATGTCGAAGAAGCAACCAATTGTCACGCTTTCCACTTGTGAAGCGGAGTATGTGGCGGCTACTTCATGTGTGTGCCATGCTATTTGGTTAAGAAATCTTCTAAAGGAGTTAAACTTGCCACAAGAAGAGCCAACAAAGATCTTTGTCGATAACAAGTCAGCAATAGCTTTGGCGAAGAACCCAGTCTTCCATGATCGAAGTAAGCACATTGACACACGCTATCATTACATTAGAGAGTGTCAACAAGAAGGATGTGCAATTGGAGTATGTGAAGACAATGATCAAGTAGCCGATATTTTCACCAAGCCTCTCAAACGTGAAGACTTTATCAAGATGAGGAGCTTACTTGGAGTGGCAAAATCAAGTTAAGAGGGGGTGTTGAGAGTTAAACTTGATTTTTTAATCAAGGTTAATTAAATCCATGTTCTAGAGTTCTCTCTAGAAAAATCAAGATTCTCCACCTCCTTAAAAAATATCTAAAAGTTCTAGAATAATGTATCACCTCCTTAAACATAAAAATCTAGATATTTAGTTAGAAACTATCTAGATAATTATATTATTATAATCTAGATATTGTGTTAGAATAATCTAGATTAAGGATTAAAATATTCTAGATATTTTGTAATATGGAGGCTATAAATACCTCCTCCTACTCTCATTTGTAACTAAGATGTTTGTGAAGTTGTCCAAGTTAAAATCAAAGTAATAAAAGTTTTTATTTTCTAAACTACTCTCTCAAATACTCAAAACACTTTTTCATCGCTTCTAAAAGAATTTACTTCCAACATAGCTTGACTCGAGCAAGCCGTTGCAAACCTTTATCTTCTTCTATGGAAACTCTTCCTAACAGATCTTCTCGTTCACCCTTAAGTTCTTGCATAGCTTTTCTGCAAAGAATTGAGATTTTTTTCCATCATGTGAATGTAGTTCCTGTCGCTAAAAAAACAGCCACATGCAGCAGTGAAGATTTGATTCCACGGTATTAGAAGAAGCCAGTTCAACAATTTTGCACAAAACTTTCAGAAAGAAAACTGGGATTACGGCCAAGGGGATGCAGAAAAGAAAGAGGATTACAAACAAGAAATTAAAAGTCAGACCGCAGTTTCTATTAGTTTATTGAGAGTGGCAGGTTTAATTGATTAATATTTGATCACCTGCATCCGTTAGCTTGGCAGTTTATTGAGAGTGGTAGTTTCTTGGCAGCTTCCAAGAAAGTCAGATGTTTTCTTCTATATTCACTTCAAGAAAAATCAGAAGTTTGAATTCGTCGTTTGCAATAATGATAGCACTAACAAATAAGTCCGAATGTGTTTTAGATCCATCTAGAGCAGACAAACAATCTGCTTATTCTCTTCTCATCGCTGAAAGCATCTGCAACAAGCTTGGAGTCAAAGGTAATTTACTAAATTGTTATTGAATCCAAACCACATTGAATAGCTAATATTTGTTTATTTATGTTGTTTCTTTAGGTACATAATCTAGCCTCTGAAATCGTCGACTCAAATCTCGGCAAGCAGGTATTGAAAGGCTTTTCTATGTTTTTTTTCTTTTTTTTTTTTTATTGTTGGCTTCCTTATGGTTAAGTTGCTGAAACATTACTCAAAACCATACAGATAACAGTGCTGAAGCCATCCCTAACTTTCATTGCAGCAGAGGAAGTTATGAGCCTTGTAACAGCACAAGGTTACATTCCATCTATTCAAATGTTTGTTTCTTGTTTATCTACCTATAATCCGAACAATAGTAATACTCTTTTCTATATAATCAGTTGCTGAAAACAGCGAACTGAACGAGGTGTGGAAGAGACATTTTAAACGCAGATGGTGATGAGATATACGTTAAGGTTAAAAAAGAAAAATAGTCTCTTCCTTCAAATATTTCGTCAGTAACTTCTATTGAAATTCACTATAAATTCGGTATAAAACTAAAAATCTTGAGTTTGCTTTGACACATATAGGACATTGAACTGTACATGAAAAAGGGCGAGAATCCTTCATTCACCGAGCTCTCAGAGCGAGCTTGGCTGAGGAGAGAAGTCGCTATAGGCTACATAAAAGGCGGTAAAAAGGTGAGTGTTTTATTACTCTGCAGCATACGCTAACCTCTTCTTCCTCCTCACTAACGTTGATAATTTTGTTTTTCCTGTGGTTGCAGATGATCAATCCGCTTCCAAAGAATGAACCTCTCTCTCTCGAAATGGGTGACTCGTTGATTGTTATATCGGAGCTTGAAGGAGACCAACCCATCACACTATGATATTGTATACATTCTCATATACCACATTTTGTTATAGTTTCTTACACACAATGCAACATTGGGCAAGGAGACTGACTCACAAATACAACGCAAGCATCAAATAAGTCGTTAAATTTGTACAAAGAACAAACGCTTTTACATCGAAGCCCCTTTTTGGTCATTGCTCTTTGTTCTTTCTTTGACCCCGAATAAAAATCAGTCTTTGTAATTATTTGAGTTTTTTTTTTCCTTTCTTAAAGCCTATATGTCTCCAACTCGAGGTTTATAATTTTTTTCCAAATCACGGAGGCAATATGAAAAGAAAAGTTAGTTTACAAGATGTTGTTGCGTCATCGGCCACAAAACTTGGAATTGCATTGCTTTTGGTGGTGGACTAATATTTCCCAAATGTTGTATTTTTTTTCCACCGTGTCCCATGGATCTAAGACTAGCTCTATCCGGAAACATCAATGCCATCTATGCTCTCTTTTGACAAACTGTAGCTCATTACTTAGGAGACAGCGCTGAACATGACAAAAGCACGCCAACATATCTTTTTACTCACACAGAAGAGATCGAGAGGAAACAAAAGCTGTTGTCTGTACTTGAGACAAGCTCTTGAAACAAAAGCAGTACATATAAACACAAACAAAACTGTATTATTACAAACCTGTCTGTATTTTAGAGACCAGCCATTCACTTAAGACCCTCATTCCACCCGTTATTCCTATGCATGCGTGGGAAAATAAGCTATATCTTCGGGTAGCTTTGGACAATATTTAACTTCGAATTTTCTACGGTTAGGAAGATTCCGATAATTCCAGCAGATTTCCGAAAGTCCAGCCAATTGATATAGCGTAAGGGATTCCAAGTTCCCAAATGGAACACCAATATCTTGATGCTTTCTGCTAATACTCATTCCTTTCTCCTTGTTTATTATTTCTTCTATTTTCGGTGAATACTCCACATGTAGCTCCTTAAGATTTTGAGCAAATAACAGCCATGACAAATCCTTTTGCCCTTCCAAATGGATTATATTAACAGTGGAGAGTTGCTTGAAGCCTGGAGAAGTAGTGGATGGAATAAGGATCTCCATTGGTGAAATCTCATCCCTTCTTTCTTTGCTTTGCCAATCAATCTTTATCTCAGATATGTTTGAGGTCACTATTCCAAGGCGTTGAAGACCTCCCAGAGCTAACGTGTTTAATATTACACGAGGTGCTGACATATTTCTTAGACATAAACCTTTAACACTAGTCGCCAATCGGTCATCTCCTTGTATCATTTCCAAAATCCTGACATCCTCTATGGTTGCAGTTAAAACCTTCAAGTGCTCCAAGTGTTGTAGTTCCTCCATTAATACGTCATCAACACAAACATGGCAGTAAAATAATTTCAACACTTGCAGATTTTGTAAGGTTTTTGCTATCCCAGCAAGACTCTCTAGTTCACGAGTGAACTCCAGGTTCAAGTAGATTAGTTTCGTCAAGTCACTTAGACGAACTGGTAACGATTTTATCCCTGTGTGTGATAAATTGAGATATTGCAAAGACCCTAAGTTAGAAATTTCTTCCGGCAACTCTTTAAACTCCCGTTTACAGAAAGATCCAAGACCACAAGTTGTGGCATTAACCGAAAGAATCCAACTGAAATATCCAACAACTTGTTATACGGGAGTAATAGGGTTGTAAGCTTGGGGCAGTCCGGACTGCAAGATATCTCCTCAATCTGAGTATTCATTAAAGACATCCGTCTCAAAATATCCCAATTGATGTCCTTTGGGATGAGACGAACCTGTGTACCAGATTTCACACAAACTGAATCTTTCTCATGTTCCAAGTTGGAGTCTATCCAAAGAGCCATCTCACGTATCACATCATGCATTTTTACTTTGGTCTTTAGTTCACAATCAATCAACAAATGTGCACGAACTAACAAGCCAATAATATCATAACCTTTGTTGGTACCTCCATCTTCATATTTGTTCGCATTTATGATGAATCCTTGGCATATCCAGTATTCTATCAACTTCTCCTTTTCTATTTCATAATCTTCAGGAAACAAAGAGCAATATAGGAAGCACAATTTGACTTCATCATTCTTTAAGCTATCATAACTAAGCTTCAAAACGACAAGAATGCTTTCTTCCATACCTGGAAACTCGTGGCCAGGCGAATTCAGAACATTAATTGCATGATGCCATTCTTCTATAGTCTCTTTACATGCCATGGCTTTGCCAATGACATTGAGTGCAAGTGGCAAGCCTTGACATTTTGCGGCAACGATTCCTGCAAGTGTGGGGATATCCTGATGGCTCCTTAGTATGCTATCTCCGACAGTAACTCGAAACAATTCCCACGCTACATCCCGTGACAAACAATCAACTTTTATCAGCTCGTCAGCTTCCATGTGAGTGCAAACTTCCTTTAAACGTGTGGTGAAAACTATCTTCGATCCATTTTCTTGATTTGGAGGTGGAACTCCTATCTTGTTCAGATCTACTTGGCTCCAGATATCATCCAACAACAGCACAAATTTCTTTCTCTTGAGGTTATTGTATATGAGAGAGGCTTTCTCATTTTCTGTTTCTTGTTCCCATTCCTTGTCACGACGTAATCTTCCCAGAATCTGATCTTGAATGCCCTCATTCTGCGAATCTTTAGAGACCACAACCCATATCACAACATCAAAATCATTCTCCACTACAACAAAGTTGTTGTTGATACGAGCTAAGAGGGTGGTTTTCCCTACTCCACCCATACCATAAAGACCTAAGGTTCTTATTTCATCGTTCACGAGGCTGTTCCATGTCATCCCAACCATCGTATCCAAACCAACTGTGCGTTGTTGGATATGCTTGTTCTCCGCCTTAAGTATCATTTTCTGCGCCACCACTTCGAAATCTTTTTTAGATAGAAGTTCTATAACCTCTTCCAACATCTTCAATACCTTTTCACCATAATCATACCTCAGAACAATAACCAAACAGACACAATCTTCCAGTTTCAGTTGATCTAACCTCAAGCAGATCATTGACTTGGGGTTCAACACTTTGTACCCTTGAAAGCCATAGCTTGTTGAGAGTTAAACTTGATTTTTTAATCAAGGTTAATTAAATCCATGTTCTAGAAGGTCGTTGGAGCTACGTCGGCCAAAGAAGCATGGGAGAAGCTTCGAACATCTTACAAGGGTGCCGATCAAGTCAAGAAGGTGCGTCTTCAAACTCTAAGAGGAGAATTTGAAGCTTTACAAATGAAGGAAGGTGAACTTGTCTCTGATTATTTTTCAAGAGTTCTAGTGGTTACTAATAATCTCAAAAGAAACGGCGAAAAGCTAGATGATGTGAGAATTATGGAGAAGGTTCTTAGATCATTAGACTCAAGATTTGAGCATATCGTTACCGTTATTGAAGAGACAAAAGATTTGGAGGCCATGACAATGGAGCAACTTCTTGGGTCATTACAGGCTTATGAAGAAAAGAAAAAGAAGAAAGAAGACATTGCCGAACAAGTACTAAAAATGCAAATTTATAACATTAAAGAAGAAATTGGGCAAAGTTATCAAAGAAGAGGTGGTGGTCAAGTACGAGGGCGAGGGCGAGGCCATGGATATGGAAATGGACGTGGTTGGAGGCCATATGAAGACAACACAAGTCAAAGAGAAGAAAGCTCATCAAGAGGCCGTGGGAGAGGAAGCTCAAATTCAAGGTACAATAAATCAAGTGTAAAATGCTACAATTGTGGAAAGTTTGGACATTACGCTTCCGAATGTAAAGCTCCTAGTAACAAAAGAGTCGAGGAGAAGGCCAACTACGTTGAGGAAAAGATTCAAGAAGAAGACATGTTATTAATGGCTAATTACAAGAAGGATGAACGAGAAGAAAATAATAAATGGTACCTCGACAGTGGTGCAAGCAATCACATGTGCGGGAGAAGAAACATGTTCGTGGAGCTTGATGAGTCGGTGAAAGGAAACGTCGCTTTAGGAGATGAATCGAAGATGGAGGTACAAGGCAAAGGAAACATTCTCATTCGATTGAAGAATGGAGATCATCAATATATTTCCAACGTTTACTATATTCCAACCATGAAGACAAACATCTTGAGTCTTGGGCAACTCTTAGAGAAAGGTTATGATATTCGATTAAAAGATAATAACCTTTCTATAAGAGACCAAACAAGTAATCTCATAACTAAAGTGCCGATGTCTAAAAATAGAATGTTTGTTCTTAACATTCAAAATGACATCGCACAATGTCTCAAGATGTGCTACAAAGAGGAGTCTTGGCTTTGGCATCTTCGATACGGACATCTAAATTTTGGAGGTTTGGAGTTACTTTCGAAGAAAGAAATGGTGAGGGGGCTACCTTGGATCAATCATCCAAATCAGGTGTGTGAAGGATGTCTACTTGGAAAACAATTCAAAATGAGTTTTCCAAAGGAGTCAAGCACAAGAGCTCAAAAGCCATTGGAGTTAATACACACGGATGTGTGCGGTCCAATCAAGCCAAAATCACTTGGTAAAAGTAACTATTTCCTTCTCTTTATTGATGATTTTCAAGAAAAACATGGGTTTATTTATTGAAAGAAAAATCTGAGGTGTTCGAGAACTTTAAAAATTTTAAAGCCCATGTTGAGAAGGAAAGTGGTCTTGTGATCAAAGCTATGAGATCCGACCGTGGAGGAGAGTTCACATCCAAGGAGTTTCATAAGTATTGTGAAGATAATGGCATCCGAAGACAACTAACGGTGCCTAGATCCCCTCAACAAAATGGAGTAGCAGAAAGGAAGAATAGAACAATTCTTGAGATGGCGAGGAGCATGCTTAAGAGTAAAAGACTACCGAAGGAGCTATGGGCGGAAGCTGTCGCGTGTGCGGTGTATTTATTAAACCGATCTCCAACAAGAAGTGTCTCGGGTAAGACACCACAAGAAGCTTGGAGCAGAAGAAAGCCCGGTGTTTCTCATTTAAGAGTATTTGGAAGCATAGCTCATGCTCATGTACCAGATGAGAAGCGGAGCAAACTAGATGACAAAAGTGAGAAGTACATCTTCATTGGTTATGACAACAACTCGAAAGGCTACAAGCTTTACAATCCCGATACGAGGAAGACTATTATAAGTCGAAATGTCGTGTTCGACGAAGAAGGAGAATGGGAATGGAAGTCAAATGATGAAGATTATAACTTCTTTCCACACTTTGAAGAAGATGACCCATAGCCACCAAGAGAAGAGCCTACTACACCACCAACTTCACCAACGAGTTCTCAAGGAGAAGAAAGTTCTAGCGAAAGGACTCCACGCTTTAGAAGTCTACAAGAGATTTACGAGGTAACCGAAAATCAAGACAACCTTACTTTATTTTGTTTATTTGCGGAGTGCGAGCCATTGAACTTCCAAGAAGCTATTGAAAAGAAGACTTGGAGAAATGCCATGGATGAAGAGATAAAGGCTATACAAAAGAATGATACATGGGAGTTAGCTTCACTTCCAAATGGACACAATGCGATCGGTGTGAAATGGGTGTACAAAGCAAAGAAAAATTCTAAAGGGGAAGTTGAAAGATACAAGGCAAGATTGGTGGCTAAAGGATATAGTCAAAGACCCGGAATCGACTACGATGAAGTATTTGCTCCTGTTGCTCGTCTTGAAACTGTTCGACTAATTATTTCATTGGCGGCTCAAAATAAGTGGAAGATACATCAAATGGATGTCAAGTCAGCCTTCTTAAATGGAGACCTTGAAGAAGAAGTTTACATTGAGCAACCTCAAGGCTACATAGTTAAAGGAGAAGAAGACAAAGTTTTGAGGTTAAAGAAGGCACTTTATGGATTAAAACAAGCCCCAAGAGCTTGGAATACACGGATCGACAAGTATTTCAACGAGAAAGACTTCATCAAGTGTCCATATGAGCATGCACTTTATATCAAAATTCAAAATGACGATATATTGATTGTGTGCTTGTATGTAGATGACTTGATATTCACTGGTAACAATCCAAGCATGTTCGACGAATTCAAGAAAGAGATGACGAAGGAGTTCGAGATGACAGACATTGGATTGATGTCTTACTACCTCGGGATCGAAGTAAGACAAGAAGAAAATGGAGTTTTTATTACTCAAGAAGGATATGCTAAGGAGGTACTTAAAAAGTTTAAGATGGAAGACTCTAACGCGGTGAGCACACCAATGGAATGTGGAATCAAGTTATCAAAGATCAAGGAAGGAGAAGGAGTAGACCCAACATTATTTAAGAGCTTAGTTGGAAGCTTACGATACTTAACATGCACAAGACCCGATATCTTATATGCGGTTGGAGTTGTTAGTCGCTACATGGAACATCCAACAACAACTCATTTTAAGGCGGCAAAGAGGATTCTTCGCTATATCAAAGGTACCATGAACTTTGGTTTGCACTATTCTATTTCAAATGATTATAAGCTTGTTGGATATAGCGATAGCGATTGGAGTGGAGACGTAGATGATCGAAAAAGCACAAGTGGTTTTGTGTTCTACATTGGAGATACAGCTTTCACGTGGATGTCGAAGAAGCAACCAATTGTCACGCTTTCCACTTGTGAAGCGGAGTATGTGGCGGCTACTTCATGTGTGTGCCATGCTATTTGGTTAAGAAATCTTCTAAAGGAGTTAAACTTGCCACAAGAAGAGCCAACAAAGATCTTTGTCGATAACAAGTCAGCAATAGCTTTGGCGAAGAACCCAGTCTTCCATGATCGAAGTAAGCACATTGACACACGCTATCATTACATTAGAGAGTGTGTCAACAAGAAGGATGTGCAATTGGAGTATGTGAAGACAAATGATCAAGTAGCCGATATTTTCACCAAGCCTCTCAAACGTGAAGACTTTATCAAGATGAGGAGCTTACTTGGAGTGGCAAAATCAAGTTTAAGAGGGGGTGTTGAGAGTTAAACTTGATTTTTTAATCAAGGTTAATTAAATCCATGTTCTAGAGTTCTCTCTAGAAAAATCAAGATCTCCACCTCCTTAAAAAATATCTAAAAGTTCTAGAATAATGTATCACCTCCTTAAACATAAAAATCTAGATATTTAGTTAGAACTATCTAGATAATTATATTATTATAATCTAGATATTGTGTTAGAATAATCTAGATTAAGGATTAAAATATTCTAGATATTTTGTAATATGGAGGCTATAAATACCTCCTCCTACTCTCATTTGTAACTAAGATGTTGTGAAGTTGTTCCAAGTTAAAATCAAAGTAATAAAAGTTTTATTTTCTAAACTACTCTCTCAAATACTCAAAACACTTTTTCCATCGCTTCTAAAAGAATTTACTTCCAACATAGCTTGACTCGAGCAAGCCGTTGCAAACCTTTATCTTCTTCTATGGAAACTCTTCCTAACAGATCTTCTCGTTCACCCTTAAGTTCTTGCATAGCTTTCTGCAAAGAATTGAGATTTTTTTCCATCATGTGAATGTAGTTCCTGTCGCTAAAAAAACAGCCACATGCAGCAGTGAAGATTTGATTCCACGGTATTAGAAGAAGCCAGTTCAACATTTTGCACAAAACTTTCAGAAAGAAACTGGGATTACGGCCAAGGGGATGCAGAAAAGAAAGAGGATTACAATCAAGAAATTAAAAGTCAGACCGCAGTTTCTATTAGTTTATTGAGAGTGGCAGCTTTAATTGATTAATATTGATCACCTGCATCCGTTAGCTTGGCAGTTTATTGAGAGTGGCAGTTTCTTGGCAGCTTCCAAGAAAGTCAGATGTTTCTTCTATATCACTTCAAGA
Source organism: Camelina sativa (assembly GCF_030686135.1). NCBI lineage: Eukaryota > Viridiplantae > Streptophyta > Magnoliopsida > Brassicales > Brassicaceae > Camelina > Camelina sativa. The sequence continues at coordinate 93,353 of NC_141897.1, forward strand.
AAAATCAGAAGTTTGAATTCGTCGTTTGCAATAATGATAGCACTAACAAATAAGTCCGAATGTGTTTTAGATCCATCTAGAGCAGACAAACAATCTGCTTATTCTCTTCTCATCGCTGAAAGCATCTGCAACAAGCTTGGAGTCAAAGGTAATTTACTAAATTGTTATTGAATCCAAAACCACATTGAATAGCTAATATTTGTTTATTTATGTTGTTTCTTTAGGTACATAATCTAGCCTCTGAAATCGTCGACTCAAATCTCGGCAAGCAGGTATTGAAAGGCTTTTCTATGTTTTTTTTCTTTTTTTTTTTTTTTTATTGTTGGCTTCCTTATGGTTAAGTTGCTGAAACATTACTCAAAACCATACAGATAACAGTGCTGAAGCCATCCCTAACTTTCATTGCAGCAGAGGAAGTTATGAGCCTTGTAACAGCACAAGGTTACATTCCATCTATTCAAATGTTTGTTTCTTGTTTATCTACCTATAATCCGAACAATAGTAATACTCTTTTCTATATAATCAGTTGCTGAAAACAGCGAACTGAACGAGGTGTGGAAGGACATTTTAAACGCAGATGGTGATGAGATATACCTTAAGGTTAAAAAAGAAAAATAGTCTCTTCCTTCAAATATTTCGTCAGTAACTTCTATTGAAATTCACTATAAATTCGGTATAAAACTAAAAATCTTGAGTTTGCTTTGACACATATAGGACATTGAACTGTACATGAAAAAGGGCGAGAATCCTTCATTCACCGAGCTCTCAGAGCGAGCTTGGCTGAGGAGAGAAGTCGCTATAGGCTACATAAAAGGCGGTAAAAAGGTGAGTGTTTTATTACTCTGCAGCATACGCTAACCTCTTCTTCCTCCTCACTAACGTTGATAATTTTGTTTTTCCTGTGGTTGCAGATGATCAATCCGCTTCCAAAGAATGAACCTCTCTCTCTCGAAATGGGTGACTCGTTGATTGTTATATCGGAGCTTGAAGGAGACCAACCCATCACACTATGATATTGTATACATTCTCATATACCACATTTTGTTATAGTTTCTTACACACAATGCAACATTGGGCAAGGAGACTGACTCACAAATACAACGCAAGCATCAAATAAGTCGTTAAATTTGTACAAAGAACAAACGCTTTTACATCGAAGCCCCTTTTTGGTCATTGCTCTTTGTTCTTTCTTTGACCCCGAATAAAAATCAGTCTTTGTAATGATTTGAGTTTTTTTTTTCCTTTCTTAAAGCCTATATGTCTCCAACTCGAGGTTTATAATTTTTTTCCAAATCACGGAGGCAATATGAAAAGAAAAGTTAGTTTACAAGATGTCGTTGCGTCATCGGCCACAAAACTTGGAATTGCATTGCTTTTGGTGGTGGACTAATATTTCCCAAATGTTGTATTTTTTTTCCACCGTGTCCCATGGATCTAAGACTAGCTCTATCCGGAAACATCAATGCCATCTATGCTCTCTTTTGACAAACTGTAGCTCATTACTTAGGAGACAGCGCTGAACATGACAAAAGCACGCCAACATATCTTTTTACTCACACAGAAGAGATCGAGAGGAAACAAAAGCTGTTGTCTGTACTTGAGACAAGCTCTTGAAACAAAAGCAGTACATATAAACACAAACAAAACTGTATTATTACAAACCTGTCTGTATTTTAGAGACCAGCCATTCACTTAAGACCCTCATTCCACCCGTTATTCCTATGCATGCGTGGGAAAATAAGCTATATCTTCGGGTAGCTTTGGACAATATTTAACTTCGAATTTTCTACGGTTAGGAAGATTCCGATAATTCCAGCAGATTTCCGAAAGTCCAGCCAATTGATATAGCGTAAGGGATTCCAAGTTCCCAAATGGAACACCAATATCTTGATGCTTTCTGCTAATACTCATTCCTTTCTCCTTGTTTATTATTTCTTCTATTTTCGGTGAATACTCCACATGTAGCTCCTTACTATTTTGAGCAAATAACAGCCATGACAAATCCTTTTGCCCTTCCAAATGGATTATATTAACAGTGGAGAGTTGCTTGAAGCCTGGAGAAGTAGTGGATGGAATAAGGATCTCCATTGGTGAAATCTCATCCCTTCTTTCTTTGCTTTGCCAATCAATCTTTATCTCAGATATGTTTGAGGTCACTATTCCAAGGCATTGAAGACCTCCCAGAGCTAACGTGTTTAATATTACACGAGGTGCTGACATATTTCTTAGACATAAACCTTTAACACTAGTCGCCAATCGGTCATCTCCTTGTATCATTTCCAAAATCCTGACATCCTCTATGGTTGCAGTTAAAACCTTCAAGTGCTCCAAGTGTTGTAGTTCCTCCATTAATACGTCATCAACACAAACATGGCAGTAAAATAATTTCAACACTTGCAGATTTTGTAAGGTTTTTGCTATCCCAGCAAGACTCTCTAGTTCACGAGTGAACTCCAGGTTCAAGTAGATTAGTTTCGTCAAGTCACTTAGACGAACTGGTAACGATTTTATCCCTGTGTGTGATAAATTGAGATATTGCAAAGACCCTAAGTTAGAAATTTCTTCCGGCAACTCTTTAAACTCCCGTTTACAGAAAGATCCAAGACCACAAGTTGTGGCATTAACCGAAAGAATCCAACTGAAATATCCAACAACTTGTTATACGGGAGTAATAGGGTTGTAAGCTTGGGGCAGTCCGGACTGCAAGATATCTCCTCAATCTGAGTATTCATTAAAGACATCCGTCTCAAAATATCCCAATTGATGTCCTTTGGGATGAGACGAACCTGTGTACCAGATTTCACACAAACTGAATCTTTCTCATGTTCCAAGTTGGAGTCTATCCAAAGAGCCATCTCACGTATCACATCATGCATTTTTACTTTGGTCTTTAGTTCACAATCAATCAACAAATGTGCACGAACTAACAAGCCAATAATATCATAACCTTTGTTGGTACCTCCATCTTCATATTTGTTTGCATTTATGATGAATCCTTGGCATATCCAGTATTCTATCAACTTCTCCTTTTCTATTTCATAATCTTCAGGAAACAAAGAGCAATATAGGAAGCACAATTTGACTTCATCATTCTTTAAGCTATCATAACTAAGCTTCAAAACGACAAGAATGCTTTCTTCCATACCTGGAAACTCATGGCCAGGCGAATTCAGAACATTAATTGCATGATGCCATTCTTCTATAGTCTCTTTACATGCCATGGCTTTGCCAATGACATTGAGTGCAAGTGGCAAGCCTTGACATTTTGCGGCAACGATTCCTGCAAGTGTGGGGATATCCTGATGGCTCCTTAGTATGCTATCTCCGACAGTAACTCGAAACAATTCCCACGCTACATCCCGTGACAAACAATCAACTTTTATCAGCTCGTCAGCTTCCATGTGAGTGCAAACTTCCTTTAAACGTGTGGTGAAAACTATCTTCGATCCATTTTCTTGATTTGGAGGTGGAACTCCTATCTTGTTCAGATCTACTTGGCTCCAGATATCATCCAACAACAGCACAAATTTCTTTCTCTTGAGGTTATTGTATATGAGAGAGGCTTTCTCATTTTCTGTTTCTTGTTCCCATTCCTTGTCACGACGTAATCTTCCCAGAATCTGATCTTGAATGCCCTCATTCTGCGAATCTTTAGAGACCACAACCCATATCACAACATCAAAATCATTCTCCACTACAACAAAGTTGTTGTTGATACGAGCTAAGAGGGTGGTTTTCCCTACTCCACCCATACCATAAAGACCTAAGGTTCTTATTTCATCGTTCACGAGGCTGTTCCATGTCATCCCAACCATCGTATCCAAACCAACTGTGCGTTGTTGGATATGCTTGTTCTCCGCCTTAAGTATCATTTTCTGCGCCACCACTTCGAAATCTTTTTTAGATAGAAGTTCTATAACCTCTTCCAACATCTTCAATACCTTTTCACCATAATCGTAGCTTGATATGAAATCCTCAGAACAATAACCAAACAGACACAATCTTCCAGTTTCAGTTGATCTAACCTCAAGCAGATCATTGACTTGGGGTTCAACACTTTGTACCCTTGAAAGCCATAGCTTGTTGAGAGTTAAACTTGATTTTTTAATCAAGGTTAATTAAATCCATGTTCTAGAAGGTCGTTGGAGCTACGTCGGCCAAAGAAGCATGGGAGAAGCTTCGAACATCTTACAAGGGTGCCGATCAAGTCAAGAAGGTGCGTCTTCAAACTCTAAGAGGAGAATTTGAAGCTTTACAAATGAAGGAAGGTGAACTTGTCTCTGATTATTTTTCAAGAGTTCTAGTGGTTACTAATAATCTCAAAAGAAACGGCGAAAAGCTAGATGATGTGAGAATTATGGAGAAGGTTCTTAGATCATTAGACTCAAGATTTGAGCATATCGTTACCGTTATTGAAGAGACAAAAGATTTGGAGGCCATGACAATGGAGCAACTTCTTGGGTCATTACAGGCTTATGAAGAAAAGAAAAAGAAGAAAGAAGACATTGCCGAACAAGTACTAAAAATGCAAATTTATAACATTAAAGAAGAAATTGGGCAAAGTTATCAAAGAAGAGGTGGTGGTCAAGTACGAGGGCGAGGGCGAGGCCATGGATATGGAAATGGACGTGGTTGGAGGCCATATGAAGACAACACAAGTCAAAGAGAAGAAAGCTCATCAAGAGGCCGTGGGAGAGGAAGCTCAAATTCAAGGTACAATAAATCAAGTGTAAAATGCTACAATTGTGGAAAGTTTGGACATTACGCTTCCGAATGTAAAGCTCCTAGTAACAAAAGAGTCGAGGAGAAGGCCAACTACGTTGAGGAAAAGATTCAAGAAGAAGACATGTTATTAATGGCTAATTACAAGAAGGATGAACGAGAAGAAAATAATAAATGGTACCTCGACAGTGGTGCAAGCAATCACATGTGCGGGAGAAGAAACATGTTCGTGGAGCTTGATGAGTCGGTGAAAGGAAACGTCGCTTTAGGAGATGAATCGAAGATGGAGGTACAAGGCAAAGGAAACATTCTCATTCGATTGAAGAATGGAGATCATCAATATATTTCCAACGTTTACTATATTCCAACCATGAAGACAAACATCTTGAGTCTTGGGCAACTCTTAGAGAAAGGTTATGATATTCGATTAAAAGATAATAACCTTTCTATAAGAGACCAAACAAGTAATCTCATAACTAAAGTGCCGATGTCTAAAAATAGAATGTTTGTTCTTAACATTCAAAATGACATCGCACAATGTCTCAAGATGTGCTACAAAGAGGAGTCTTGGCTTTGGCATCTTCGATACGGACATCTAAATTTTGGAGGTTTGGAGTTACTTTCGAAGAAAGAAATGGTGAGGGGGCTACCTTGGATCAATCATCCAAATCAGGTGTGTGAAGGATGTCTACTTGGAAAACAATTCAAAATGAGTTTTCCAAAGGAGTCAAGCACAAGAGCTCAAAAGCCATTGGAGTTAATACACACGGATGTGTGCGGTCCAATCAAGCCAAAATCACTTGGTAAAAGTAACTATTTCCTTCTCTTTATTGATGATTTTCAAGAAAAACATGGGTTTATTTATTGAAAGAAAAATCTGAGGTGTTCGAGAACTTTAAAAATTTTAAAGCCCATGTTGAGAAGGAAAGTGGTCTTGTGATCAAAGCTATGAGATCCGACCGTGGAGGAGAGTTCACATCCAAGGAGTTTCATAAGTATTGTGAAGATAATGGCATCCGAAGACAACTAACGGTGCCTAGATCCCCTCAACAAAATGGAGTAGCAGAAAGGAAGAATAGAACAATTCTTGAGATGGCGAGGAGCATGCTTAAGAGTAAAAGACTACCGAAGGAGCTATGGGCGGAAGCTGTCGCGTGTGCGGTGTATTTATTAAACCGATCTCCAACAAGAAGTGTCTCGGGTAAGACACCACAAGAAGCTTGGAGCAGAAGAAAGCCCGGTGTTTCTCATTTAAGAGTATTTGGAAGCATAGCTCATGCTCATGTACCAGATGAGAAGCGGAGCAAACTAGATGACAAAAGTGAGAAGTACATCTTCATTGGTTATGACAACAACTCGAAAGGCTACAAGCTTTACAATCCCGATACGAGGAAGACTATTATAAGTCGAAATGTCGTGTTCGACGAAGAAGGAGAATGGGAATGGAAGTCAAATGATGAAGATTATAACTTCTTTCCACACTTTGAAGAAGATGACCCATAGCCACCAAGAGAAGAGCCTACTACACCACCAACTTCACCAACGAGTTCTCAAGGAGAAGAAAGTTCTAGCGAAAGGACTCCACGCTTTAGAAGTCTACAAGAGATTTACGAGGTAACCGAAAATCAAGACAACCTTACTTTATTTTGTTTATTTGCGGAGTGCGAGCCATTGAACTTCCAAGAAGCTATTGAAAAGAAGACTTGGAGAAATGCCATGGATGAAGAGATAAAGGCTATACAAAAGAATGATACATGGGAGTTAGCTTCACTTCCAAATGGACACAATGCGATCGGTGTGAAATGGGTGTACAAAGCAAAGAAAAATTCTAAAGGGGAAGTTGAAAGATACAAGGCAAGATTGGTGGCTAAAGGATATAGTCAAAGACCCGGAATCGACTACGATGAAGTATTTGCTCCTGTTGCTCGTCTTGAAACTGTTCGACTAATTATTTCATTGGCGGCTCAAAATAAGTGGAAGATACATCAAATGGATGTCAAGTCAGCCTTCTTAAATGGAGACCTTGAAGAAGAAGTTTACATTGAGCAACCTCAAGGCTACATAGTTAAAGGAGAAGAAGACAAAGTTTTGAGGTTAAAGAAGGCACTTTATGGATTAAAACAAGCCCCAAGAGCTTGGAATACACGGATCGACAAGTATTTCAACGAGAAAGACTTCATCAAGTGTCCATATGAGCATGCACTTTATATCAAAATTCAAAATGACGATATATTGATTGTGTGCTTGTATGTAGATGACTTGATATTCACTGGTAACAATCCAAGCATGTTCGACGAATTCAAGAAAGAGATGACGAAGGAGTTCGAGATGACAGACATTGGATTGATGTCTTACTACCTCGGGATCGAAGTAAGACAAGAAGAAAATGGAGTTTTTATTACTCAAGAAGGATATGCTAAGGAGGTACTTAAAAAGTTTAAGATGGAAGACTCTAACGCGGTGAGCACACCAATGGAATGTGGAATCAAGTTATCAAAGATCAAGGAAGGAGAAGGAGTAGACCCAACATTATTTAAGAGCTTAGTTGGAAGCTTACGATACTTAACATGCACAAGACCCGATATCTTATATGCGGTTGGAGTTGTTAGTCGCTACATGGAACATCCAACAACAACTCATTTTAAGGCGGCAAAGAGGATTCTTCGCTATATCAAAGGTACCATGAACTTTGGTTTGCACTATTCTATTTCAAATGATTATAAGCTTGTTGGATATAGCGATAGCGATTGGAGTGGAGACGTAGATGATCGAAAAAGCACAAGTGGTTTTGTGTTCTACATTGGAGATACAGCTTTCACGTGGATGTCGAAGAAGCAACCAATTGTCACGCTTTCCACTTGTGAAGCGGAGTATGTGGCGGCTACTTCATGTGTGTGCCATGCTATTTGGTTAAGAAATCTTCTAAAGGAGTTAAACTTGCCACAAGAAGAGCCAACAAAGATCTTTGTCGATAACAAGTCAGCAATAGCTTTGGCGAAGAACCCAGTCTTCCATGATCGAAGTAAGCACATTGACACACGCTATCATTACATTAGAGAGTGTGTCAACAAGAAGGATGTGCAATTGGAGTATGTGAAGACAAATGATCAAGTAGCCGATATTTTCACCAAGCCTCTCAAACGTGAAGACTTTATCAAGATGAGGAGCTTACTTGGAGTGGCAAAATCAAGTTTAAGAGGGGGTGTTGAGAGTTAAACTTGATTTTTTAATCAAGGTTAATTAAATCCATGTTCTAGAGTTCTCTCTAGAAAAATCAAGATCTCCACCTCCTTAAAAAATATCTAAAAGTTCTAGAATAATGTATCACCTCCTTAAACATAAAAATCTAGATATTTAGTTAGAACTATCTAGATAATTATATTATTATAATCTAGATATTGTGTTAGAATAATCTAGATTAAGGATTAAAATATTCTAGATATTTTGTAATATGGAGGCTATAAATACCTCCTCCTACTCTCATTTGTAACTAAGATGTTGTGAAGTTGTTCCAAGTTAAAATCAAAGTAATAAAAGTTTTATTTTCTAAACTACTCTCTCAAATACTCAAAACACTTTTTCCATCGCTTCTAAAAGAATTTACTTCCAACATAGCTTGACTCGAGCAAGCCGTTGCAAACCTTTATCTTCTTCTATGGAAACTCTTCCTAACAGATCTTCTCGTTCACCCTTAAGTTCTTGCATAGCTTTCTGCAAAGAATTGAGATTTTTTTCCATCATGTGAATGTAGTTCCTGTCGCTAAAAAAACAGCCACATGCAGCAGTGAAGATTTGATTCCACGGTATTAGAAGAAGCCAGTTCAACATTTTGCACAAAACTTTCAGAAAGAAACTGGGATTACGGCCAAGGGGATGCAGAAAAGAAAGAGGATTACAATCAAGAAATTAAAAGTCAGACCGCAGTTTCTATTAGTTTATTGAGAGTGGCAGCTTTAATTGATTAATATTGATCACCTGCATCCGTTAGCTTGGCAGTTTATTGAGAGTGGCAGTTTCTTGGCAGCTTCCAAGAAAGTCAGATGTTTCTTCTATATCACTTCAAGAAAAATCAGAAGTTTGAATTCGTCGTTTGCAATAATGATAGCACTAACAAATAAGTCCGAATGTGTTTTAGATCCATCTAGAGCAGACAAACAATCTGCTTATTCTCTTCTCATCGCTGAAAGCATCTGCAACAAGCTTGGAGTCAAAGGTAATTTACTAAATTGTTATTGAATCCAAAACCACATTGAATAGCTAATATTTGTTTATTTATGTTGTTTCTTTAGGTACATAATCTAGCCTCTGAAATCGTCGACTCAAATCTCGGCAAGCAGGTATTGAAAGGCTTTTCTATGTTTTTTTTCTTTTTTTTTTTTTTTTATTGTTGGCTTCCTTATGGTTAAGTTGCTGAAACATTACTCAAAACCATACAGATAACAGTGCTGAAGCCATCCCTAACTTTCATTGCAGCAGAGGAAGTTATGAGCCTTGTAACAGCACAAGGTTACATTCCATCTATTCAAATGTTTGTTTCTTGTTTATCTACCTATAATCCGAACAATAGTAATACTCTTTTCTATATAATCAGTTGCTGAAAACAGCGAACTGAACGAGGTGTGGAAGGACATTTTAAACGCAGATGGTGATGAGATATACGTTAAGGTTAAAAAAGAAAAATAGTCTCTTCCTTCAAATATTTCGTCAGTAACTTCTATTGAAATTCACTATAAATTCGGTATAAAACTAAAAATCTTGAGTTTGCTTTGACACATATAGGACATTGAACTGTACATGAAAAAGGGCGAGAATCCTTCATTCACCGAGCTCTCAGAGCGAGCTTGGCTGAGGAGAGAAGTCGCTATAGGCTACATAAAAGGCGGTAAAAAGGTGAGTGTTTTATTACTCTGCAGCATACGCTAACCTCTTCTTCCTCCTCACTAACGTTGATAATTTTGTTTTTCCTGTGGTTGCAGATGATCAATCCGCTTCCAAAGAATGAACCTCTCTCTCTCGAAATGGGTGACTCGTTGATTGTTATATCGGAGCTTGAAGGAGACCAACCCATCACACTATGATATTGTATACATTCTCATATACCACATTTTGTTATAGTTTCTTACACACAATGCAACATTGGGCAAGGAGACTGACTCACAAATACAACGCAAGCATCAAATAAGTCGTTAAATTTGTACAAAGAACAAACGCTTTTACATCGAAGCCCCTTTTTGGTCATTGCTCTTTGTTCTTTCTTTGACCCCGAATAAAAATCAGTCTTTGTAATTATTTGAGTTTTTTTTTTCCTTTCTTAAAGCCTATATGTCTCCAACTCGAGGTTTATAATTTTTTTCCAAATCACGGAGGCAATATGAAAAGAAAAGTTAGTTTACAAGATGTTGTTGCGTCATCGGCCACAAAACTTGGAATTGCATTGCTTTTGGTGGTGGACTAATATTTCCCAAATGTTGTATTTTTTTTCCACCGTGTCCCATGGATCTAAGACTAGCTCTATCCGGAAACATCAATGCCATCTATGCTCTCTTTTGACAAACTGTAGCTCATTACTTAGGAGACAGCGCTGAACATGACAAAAGCACGCCAACATATCTTTTTACTCACACAGAAGAGATCGAGAGGAAACAAAAGCTGTTGTCTGTACTTGAGACAAGCTCTTGAAACAAAAGCAGTACATATAAACACAAACAAAACTGTATTATTACAAACCTGTCTGTATTTTAGAGACCAGCCATTCACTTAAGACCCTCATTCCACCCGTTATTCCTATGCATGCGTGGGAAAATAAGCTATATCTTCGGGTAGCTTTGGACAATATTTAACTTCGAATTTTCTACGGTTAGGAAGATTCCGATAATTCCAGCAGATTTCCGAAAGTCCAGCCAATTGATATAGCGTAAGGGATTCCAAGTTCCCAAATGGAACACCAATATCTTGATGCTTTCTGCTAATACTCATTCCTTTCTCCTTGTTTATTATTTCTTCTATTTTCGGTGAATACTCCACATGTAGCTCCTTAAGATTTTGAGCAAATAACAGCCATGACAAATCCTTTTGCCCTTCCAAATGGATTATATTAACAGTGGAGAGTTGCTTGAAGCCTGGAGAAGTAGTGGATGGAATAAGGATCTCCATTGGTGAAATCTCATCCCTTCTTTCTTTGCTTTGCCAATCAATCTTTATCTCAGATATGTTTGAGGTCACTATTCCAAGGCGTTGAAGACCTCCCAGAGCTAACGTGTTTAATATTACACGAGGTGCTGACATATTTCTTAGACATAAACCTTTAACACTAGTCGCCAATCGGTCATCTCCTTGTATCATTTCCAAAATCCTGACATCCTCTATGGTTGCAGTTAAAACCTTCAAGTGCTCCAAGTGTTGTAGTTCCTCCATTAATACGTCATCAACACAAACATGGCAGTAAAATAATTTCAACACTTGCAGATTTTGTAAGGTTTTTGCTATCCCAGCAAGACTCTCTAGTTCACGAGTGAACTCCAGGTTCAAGTAGATTAGTTTCGTCAAGTCACTTAGACGAACTGGTAACGATTTTATCCCTGTGTGTGATAAATTGAGATATTGCAAAGACCCTAAGTTAGAAATTTCTTCCGGCAACTCTTTAAACTCCCGTTTACAGAAAGATCCAAGACCACAAGTTGTGGCATTAACCGAAAGAATCCAACTGAAATATCCAACAACTTGTTATACGGGAGTAATAGGGTTGTAAGCTTGGGGCAGTCCGGACTGCAAGATATCTCCTCAATCTGAGTATTCATTAAAGACATCCGTCTCAAAATATCCCAATTGATGTCCTTTGGGATGAGACGAACCTGTGTACCAGATTTCACACAAACTGAATCTTTCTCATGTTCCAAGTTGGAGTCTATCCAAAGAGCCATCTCACGTATCACATCAGGCATTTTTACTTTGGTCTTTAGTTCACAATCAATCAACAAATGTGCACGAACTAACAAGCCAATAATATCATAACCTTTGTTGGTACCTCCATCTTCATATTTGTTCGCATTTATGATGAATCCTTGGCATATCCAGTATTCTATCAACTTCTCCTTTTCTATTTCATAATCTTCAGGAAACAAAGAGCAATATAGGAAGCACAATTTGACTTCATCATTCTTTAAGCTATCATAACTAAGCTTCAAAACGACAAGAATGCTTTCTTCCATACCTGGAAACTCGTGGCCAGGCGAATTCAGAACATTAATTGCATGATGCCATTCTTCTGTAGTCTCTTTACATGCCATGGCTTTGCCAATGACATTGAGTGCAAGTGGCAAGCCTTGACATTTTGCGGCAACGATTCCTGCAAGTGTGGGGATATCCTGATGGCTCCTTAGTATGCTATCTCCGACAGTAACTCGAAACAATTCCCACGCTACATCCCGTGACAAACAATCAACTTTTATCAGCTCGTCAGCTTCCATGTGAGTGCAAACTTCCTTTAAACGTGTGGTGAAAACTATCTTCGATCCATTTTCTTGATTTGGAGGTGGAACTCCTATCTTGTTCAGATCTACTTGGCTCCAGATATCATCCAACAACAGCACAAATTTCTTTCTCTTGAGGTTATTGTATATGAGAGAGGCTTTCTCATTTTCTGTTTCTTGTTCCCATTCCTTGTCACGACGTAATCTTCCCAGAATCTGATCTTGAATGCCCTCATTCTGCGAATCTTTAGAGACCACAACCCATATCACAACATCAAAATCATTCTCCACTACAACAAAGTTGTTGTTGATACGAGCTAAGAGGGTGGTTTTCCCTACTCCACTCATACCATAAAGACCTAAGGTTCTTATTTCATCGTTCACGAGGCTGTTCCATGTCATCCCAACCATCGTATCCAAACCAACTGTGCGTTGTTGGATATGCTTGTTCTCCGCCTTAAGTATCATTTTCTGCGCCACCACTTCGA